>NC_051388.1:49901208-49932606 GCF_015228065.2 Penaeus monodon | reverse complement strand
CCCCCCCTTTGTGGGGGGGGTTTTTTTTTTTAAATTTTTTGCTTTGCTTTTGCGAGTTTTACTGCTGCCCCAAACCCGCATCCTCCTCTCTCTGCATCTCTCCCCCTTCTGCTCCTCTTTTCTGTGCATGCCCCCTCTCTTCTTCCCCAATTTTCCATCCTTCCCCCTTTCGCATCCCTCCCCCTTCTATTTTTCTTCCATCCCCTTTTTTTGACTTTTTCCCTTTTTTCCCCCCTTTTTTTCCCCCCTTTTCCCCCCTTTTTTCTTGATTTTTCTAGCATCCTTCCCCTTTCTCTGCATCCTCTCCCCTTCTCTCTCGCATCTCTCTCGTTCTCTGCATCCTCCCCAATTTCTCTCGCATCCTTCCCTTTCTCTCTCGAACTCTCCCTTCTCTCTTGATCCTTCTCCCCTCTCTCTCGGCATCCTCTCACCCTTCTCTCTTCGCATCCTCTCCCTTCTCATCCTCGCCATCCTCTCCTCCTCCTCTCGCATCCTCTACCCTTCTATCCTCTCGCATCCTCTCCCTTTCTCTCTGCAATCCTCTCCCCTTCTACCTCGCATCCTCTCTACTTCTCTATCGCATCCTCTCCCATTCATTTTACTCTCGCCATCCCTCTCCCTTTCTCTTCGCATCCTCTCACACTTCTCTCTGCATTCCTCTCCCCTTCTCATCTCGCCAATCTTCTCCACCAATCTCTCTCGCATCCTCCTCCCTTTCTTTCTCGCATCACTCTCCCTTCTCTCTTAGCATCCTCTCTCCTGCCCTCTCGCATACTCTTCTGCTCTTCGCATCATCTCTCCTCTCACTCGCATCAATATCCCCTATTCTCGCATCCCCTCCCTTTCTCGTTCGCATCCTCTCCCCTTCTCTCTCGACATCCTCTCCCTTCTCTTTGCTTTCTCTTTCTCTCTCGCAGGCTCTCCCTTTCTCTCTCGAATCCTCTCCCCTTCTCTCTCGCATCCTATCCTTTTCTCTCTCGCATCCTTCTCCCTTCATCTCTCGCATCCTCTCCTCCTTCTCTCTCACCATCCTACCCCCTTCTCTCTCGCATCCTCTCCCCTTCCTATCTGCATCCTCTCCCTTCTCTCCGCTCCTCTCCCCTTCTTCTCTGCATCCTTTCCCCTTCTCTTTCGCATCATCTTCCCATGTAGCTCTTGCATTTCTCTCCCCCTTATATCTTGCATCCTCTCCCCTTCTCTCTGCATCCTCTACCTTTCTCTCTCTCATTCCTAGCCCATTCCATCTCGCATCCTCTATCCGTTCTATATCGCATCCTCTCCCTTCTCCTCTCGCATCCCTCTCCCCTTCTCTGCTCACAATCCTCTCCCCTTCTCTCTCACACCTCTACCCTTCTCTCTCGCAATTCCTCAACACCTTTCTCTCTCGCATCCTCCACGCACCTATTTTCTTTCTTTTTTATTCGTGTCTCTCTGTTTTTTTTTTTTTTTCTCTCTCTCTCTCTTTAATGGTCTATTTTTTTCTCTCTCTTTGTTTTTTTTTTCTCTTTCTTT
Organism: Penaeus monodon; assembly: GCF_015228065.2. Taxonomy (NCBI): domain Eukaryota; kingdom Metazoa; phylum Arthropoda; class Malacostraca; order Decapoda; family Penaeidae; genus Penaeus; species Penaeus monodon. The sequence goes on along the minus strand of NC_051388.1, from coordinate 49,931,094 downwards.
TTCTTTCTGTTTTCCTCTCTTTCTTTATTTCGTTCTTCTCCTTTTCATTTTTGCTCCTCTTTCTTCTTTATTTCTTTCTTCTTTTTTTCGCTCGATTATCCTTTTTTACACAACTTTTTCTCCTTTTTCTCACTTCTTTTTTTTTCTCCTTATGTTTTTTCGTGACTTCTCATTTTTATAACTTCATTTCTCCTCTTTTCTTTATTCATTCTTTGTCTTTATTTCTTCTATCTTCTCTTTTTTCTTTTTTTTCTTTTGTTTCATTTTTCTTTTTTCTCTCTCTTATTATTTTGTATATTTAGTGTTTTTTCATTTTTTTTTCCTTTTTTTTTCTTTTTTCATTTTCATCTTCTTTTTCTTCCATTTTTTATATATATTTATCTCTGTGTCATTTTATTCGCCCCTTTCTCCTCTTCTCTCTACTTTCTTACTTCTCTCTTTATTTGTTTTTTTCTCTTTATTTCTTTTTCCCTTTTTTATTTTTTTTTCTTATTTCTCTCTTTCTTCTCTTTTTTTCTCTTGTTTCTTTTTTTCCCTTTTTTGTGTGTGAATAGCCGTTTTTTTCGTTTTCTTCATGTTTTTCATAATTTTTATTCTATTCTTCTCCTGATTCCTTTTTTTTCTTTGCCCAAAATAGAAATTAACATAATCTTGTTTTATGTTTATATTTCCTTGTTTTTCTGTCTCTTTTTTCCCTTCTTCCTGCATCCTTCATCGACTTCATTTGTTCTTCTGCCTTCGCTTTCCTTTTTCTTTTTCCTCTTTCTTCATTTCTTTTGCCTTTTTTATTCTTTTTTTCTCTTTGCTCCTTTTGGCCATCTCCTTCCAAGTTTTTAATCACTGTCTTTCCCTCTTTAATGCTGCCCCTCCATTCCCTCTGCCTTTCCCCTCCCTCCCCCCCTCCCTCTCCCACTACCTTCCCCCCTGCCTTTCCCTCCCTTTTCCCCTCCCCCTTCCCTCCCTTAAACCCTCCACTTTCCCTCCCTTCCCCCAGGCCTTTCCCCTCCATTCCTTGCCTTTCACTCACTTCCCCTGTCTTTCTCTACCTTTTTATTCACATACAAAAAGTTCCTCCCTACGAAGCGAAAAAACGGAGATTATTTAACAACCCTTCTGATTTTTTTGGTTAAATGTGGTTACAATTGCCGTAGATCTTTAACACCTAGATTGCTCGGCTTCCTTTTGCGTACATATATACATATATGTGTGTGTGTGTATATATATATAATATATATATTATATATATATAATATATATATATATAGGTATATAATATATATATATATATATATACATATATATATTTATATATGAATAGTATATGAATATGAATATCTGTGTATATATAAACATTATATATAAACATATATATATATGAATATTCAATATTGGATTTGTGTCATATGTATTATATATAATTATATATATATATAGATATATAGAATAATTATATATATAGATACTCATATATATATATTATATCTGTGTGTGGTGTGTGGTTGTGTGTGGTGTGTGTGTGTGTGTGTGTGTGTGTGTGGGGTGTGTGTGGGTGTGTATGTGTGTGTGTGTTGGTGGTGTGTATAACATATTATGTATGGGTGTGTGGTGTACTATATATATACATATGTGTGTATATAGGTATAGATTAAGAGATAGGATAGATAGATAGATAGATAGATAGATATGATATAGATATAGATATATTAAATACATATATACATATATATCGTGTATAATATATTATATCATTATAATATTAATACATATATATTAACTATACATATATATTAATACATATTTAATCCTAATATCGTTTAACATATATGTTAATCGATATACTATAATATCGTTATTCGAAATTTTGATAACGCCGGTTTGTTTTAAAATTATGCGAGGCCCGAGCCAATGAATATTTATACATACGGACAGGCATACACATAGAAATGCAAATATCTGTCTATCTAACTGATAGATATACATTTATTTATCTTTTTTTTTCCATTTCTTATTTTCCTGCCACAGACAAGATCACATTGTATAATTCTCTTATTTAATAGTTTGTACTTTACTCTTTAGACTTTCATTGCATTATATATAAAGCTTATTTTAGGGGGAATAGTGTGGCCGGGTATCTTTAAATGTGTCTGTCTCGTGTGAGGTATCAATACGTTTTTTCTTCTTTCTTTCTTGCTTTCTTTCTTCTTTTCATTCTTATTCAAAATATTGCATTTTCTACTCAATTTCGTAATCATTCGTATAAAAAAAAAAATAAAAAAAAAAAAAAAAAAATGGGCGGTGGGGGACTCGAACCGCGACGCGTATTCAGCCCCGCGATGCTTGGGGGCGAAAAAAGCGCCTAAACCACTCGGCCACCGTGGCGAGGAGGGTATTTCGTGCGCGCGCGCGGGCATATGTGTGTGTGGTTCAATATGTACTGAAGTAAAAGCGTCAAGAATATGTTTAATCGAAATGCTAAGTTTTTATGGGGAGGAATGGTGTCACTTATCCCCAGACGAGGCTGCAGCTCAAATCTCCTTTCTGTCTTTTCAGCGAGGGCTGTCAACATCTCTCAACCTTTCAACGAGTGCACGATGCAAACGTTGATTTTTTATTGTGTTACCACTTTTATTGCCGTATCAGTATGGTCATTGCTGTTGTTAACATTTTTATTATTATTTGATTATTATAATTATCGCCATATTTTTATTATTAGCATCATATTGTTATTCATTATAGTTAATAATAAGTATCATTGTTGATATTATTGTTATTATTATTATTATTATATTATTATTCTTATTTAAAGTTATTGTCATTATATCTTCACATTTTTCCTTATGGTCGGATTGGTAACCGAGTTATCTATTTTTCCATCGCGGGTCCAAAGCGATATCTGTATTTTTCATGTTCAGCTTTTCTCTTTTTCTCTCCATATCTTCTTGCCCTTCAAACAACGGAGCACGAGGATCACATTCTGTAATTCGCATATATATATTTTTTATCTATTATTTTTCTTTGATATTTTATTTACCCATTATATGTAAAAGCTTTTCTTTTGCGTGGTTCTAATTATGTTATATAGAATTATTGATTATATTATTATTATTATTATTATTATGATTATTATTATTATCATTATTATTTATTATTATTATTAGATGATGACGCATGATGATGCTTGATTTTTATATTATCATTATCGCCAACCATTTTTTATTATTGTTATCATTATAATAATGATAGTATCAGTGTGATATAGTGTATTATGATTGGTGATCATTATTATGTATATTATCAGTTTTTTGAATGTATTTGTATTATCATTGATTATTTATGAGTAGTATTTTTCATGTAATTAGTATGTATAGCTATTATCATTATTATCTGAGAAGCATTATTATTATATCATTATGAATTTAATATATGTGTAATTAGATTCTTATTATTAGAGTATGTATTATTATTATTTATAACTCATTCAGTATTAGTATCATATTATTATTATTGTTAGTTTATTTATTTTCAACTCGTTACATAAAACATTGTGATAAATAAAAAGGGGGGGGGTGCCCAGCTGGGACTTTTCATTGTCTTAGCCCCGGGGGGGGGGGGGGGGGGGGGATTCGGAACCGCAACAGCGTATTCGGCCCGCGGTTGCGGGGTTCGAGAGGGGCGGCCTTAACCCGCTGGCCAGGTGCGAGGATTAAGAGTTATTGTTTGGAAGGGGTGGTATTACGTATCCGCCCCTTTCTTTTTGGATGTGAACGGAGGGCGGGCTTGTGTGTCGACAGCGTGTGTGTGTTGTGGTGTAAGTGTGTGTGTGTGTGACCTGGTGGTGTGTGTGTGTGTGGTGTGTGTGTGGGTGTGTGTGTGTCGTGTGTGTGTGTGTGCAATGCCGGGTGTGTGTGTGTGTTGGTGGTGTGTGTGTGCTGTGTGGTGTGTGTGTGTGGTGTGTTGTGTTTGTGCGTGTGTGTGGTGGTGTGTGTGTGGATGTGTTTATACTGCACCCGACGCGAGTGTGTAATGTGTGTGAAGGTGTGGTGTGTGTGTGTGGTGTGTATGTGTGTGTCCATGTTGTGTGGGTGTGTGTGTGCGTGTGGTGGTGTGCGTGGTGTGTGTGTGTGGTGTATTTGTGTGGGTATGTGTAGGTGTGTGTGGTGTATCTGGTGTGCATGTGTGTGTGTGGTGTGTGTGTGTGGGTGTGTGTGTGTGGTGGATTCATAAATCAGTGTGAGGTTTTTGAAACCGTCCTCTCTTGCACCGTCTAACAAACCTGCCTCCAGCTCCCGCAACCCGCAATTTCTCAACCCCTTCTCTCACGCAATCCTCAGGTTTTCCTTTACACAGATATAAAGCGTGTGTGTGGAGTATATATAATATATATGTCCAATCGGCGTGTTGTAGGGAGGTCGCTGCCGTGGTTTCAAGAGGCAGCGCGCTGAATGCAGTGATGAGAGGACTTCCAATCAGGCAAAGGTGGTTCTCTAAATATGGTTTTATTGTCTTATTCGTTTTAACCCCTAGATCGCTCGCTTCCTTTTCGTACATATACATAATGTGTGTGTGTTTTTTTTTAAATATAATATTATATATATATTATTAATATAACTATACATAATTATATATATATATATATATAATAAAATTAATAATATATATTATATACATTTTATATATATAATATTATAATATATAATATATATATATATATATATATATATTAAAAATTTTGGGGTATTATTGCATATATATATGTATATACTATTATAAAATATATAAACATACATATACATATAAATATTCAAATATTTGGATTGTGATATATTATTAAAAATATAACATTAAAATATATATTATATATATATATTATATATAAAATATATATTATATATATATATATATATATGAACATAATATATATATATAGATTTTAAATTAACTATATATATATATTATATAAATATATATATATATATTATATTATATATATATTAAATTGTGTGTGTGTGTGTTTGTGTCTGTGTGGGGTGTGTGTTTTTTGTGTGTGTGTGTATGTGTGTTTGTGTGTGTGTGTGTGTGTGTTGTGTCGGTGTGTGTATACATATAATGTATGTGTGTGTTATTTGTGTGTGTATATATATATATACATATGTGTGTATACAGGTATGATTAATATAAAATAGATGATAGATAGATAGATATATAGATATAGATATATATATATATTATATATAAATAATATATATGTATATATATATATGTATATAATATATATATATAATATGATATATATATATATAATATAATAATATCTTTATTCAGATTTTGATTAACGGCCGTTTGTTAAAATTTGTGAGGCCGACCCAATAAAATATATACATACGGACAGGCATATACATAGAAAATGCAAATATCTGTCTATCTAACTGATAGATATATTTATTTATCTATCTGCTAGGTATGCATGTTTAAACCGATTTGATATATATTTTATTTCTGTCTATGGGATGTCCGTATAATAATATTATGGTTTGGGCCTGTACAGTTTTAAACAACCGGCCCTATTGTTATCTAGACTTGAGCTTCGGCATAGTACTCCGCCATCCACGAGGTCGGGCGAGAAGCTAAAAAATGTTTCATATTTTTCAATCCATCAGCCCCGGGCGAGGGTTTTCCAATCAAGCGGTCGTGAATACGAGACCTTAAGCTACTAAAACAACGTGGCGAGAGGCGATCAGAATTAAATTGGTAAGGGTATATGTGTGGGTGCGCGCGCGTTTGTATAGCTATGAACGTGTGTATTTAAATGTTTGTTAATAATAAAAACATATATGTCAATCGATGTGTTGTAGGGGAAGTCGCTGTCGTGGTTCAAGAGGCAGCGCACTTGAACTGCAGTTGATGAGGAAGGACTTCCAATCAGGCAACGGCTTGTTCACTCTAAATATTGTTTTTATTTAATTTTATTGTTTAGAATACAGGCATTATATCTTTTAAAAAAATAAAAAAATCGTGTGTGCAATAGTTCCATCGCGGTCCAAAGTAGAAAATCTGCATTTGTTTTATTTTATAGTTTTTTTTTTTATCTTTATTTTCCTACCTTAGACAAGATAACATTCTACTAATTCTCTTATTACATATTTTTGTCCCTTCTCTTAAAATTTCATTGCCATTATATATAAAAGCTTATTTTTAGGGTGAATAGGTGGCGGGGGTCTTTTTAATGTTTTGTCTGTGTGAGGTATTCAATCGTTTTTTTTTTTCTTTTCTTCTTCTCTTTCATCTTACTTCAAATATCATTTCTACTCATTCGTAAATCATTCTTATAAATAAAAAAAAACAAGAAATTGTTCTTCAGCCCCGGGCGTCGTCGTGGGGACTCGACCCGCGACCGAGGATTCAGCCCCGCGATCGCGGGTTCGAAAAAGGCGCCTTAACACATCGGCCACCGTGGCGAGGGGGCAACGGGGAGCAAGTAGAAGGGTATTTTATGCGCACGCGCGGCACGTATGTGTGTGATTGTCATATGTTACTGATGTAGTCAAAAAACGTCAAGAATATGCAATCGAAATGTAACTTTTTATGGGGAGTGGGGATATGCGTCATCATCCCAGACGAGGGCTGCAACTAAACCTCCTTTCGTCTTTTCAGGAGGGCTTTCCACATACTTTCAACCTTTCAACGTGGGCAAGATGTAATGTTGATTTTTTATTGGTGTTACTACTTTTATTGCCGTTATCAGTATGTATGCTGTGTACTATTTTTATATTATTCTGATTATTATCATATCGTCCATCATTTTATTATTAGCATCATATTTTATCATCATAGTAATAATAGTATCATTGTTGAGAGTATTGTTCTTATTATAGTAGTATTATCATTTCTTATTATTCTTAGTATATTTTATTATTATCTAAGTTAGTCATATATCTTCACCATTTTTCTTGTGTTTGGATGTGAACCGAGGTTTATTCTATCTTTCCACTCGCGGGTCAAAAGCAGATATCTGTATTTTCATGTCTAAGCTTTTCTCTTTTTTCTACATATTCTTCTGCCTTCAACCCACAGACGAGATCACATTCTGTAACTTCATATCTATATTTTTATCTATTATTTTTCTTTAGGGATATGTTATTACCATTATATGTAAAAAGCTTCTTCTTTTGCGTGGTTGTAATTGTTATTATTATTATTATTATTGATTATATTATTATCATTATCATTCTTATTATTATATTATATTATGATGATGATGTATGATGATGAGTATTTTATGATTATATTATCGCCACCATTTTTACTGTTATCATTTATACTAATGATAGTATCATTGTTGATTATCATTGTTATATATTTTTATCATGATTATTATTATTTATCATTAATTAGTATCTTACTATTATGATCATTATTATCTTATTATTATTATTATTTATTTTATTATTATTATTATTATTATGATTATCATTATTCTTAGTATTATATTATTATATTAGTTTATTTATTTTAACTCGTTCCGCAAAAAATTCTTATAATTAAAAGGGGGTGGGGGTGCCCGGGATTTTCATTGTCTTTTCAACCCCGGCGGGGGGGGGGGGGGGGGGGATTCGAACCCGCAACCGCGTATTCGGCCCCGGCGGTTGCGGGTTCGAGACGGGCGCCTTAACCCCGCTGGGCCACGGTGAGCGAGGATTAGGAATTATTGTTTGGAAGGGGTATTTCCGTAACCTCCGCCCTCTTTCTTTTGGATGTTGAAACGCGGGCGGGGATCGTGTGTGCATGCGTGCGTGTGTGTGGCTCTTGTGTGTGTGTGTGTGTGTGTGTGTGTGTGTGCTGTGTGTGTGTGTGTGGTGTGTGTCGTTGTGTTGTGTGCGCATGTGGTGTATTGTGTGGCGTGCGCGCGTGTGTGTGGGTGGTGTGTGTGTGTGTCTATGCGTAGTGTGTGTGTGTGTGTGGTGTGTGTGTGTGGTGGGTTTGTTTTGTGTAGCATGGTGGGTGTGTGTGGTGGGTGTGTGTGTGTGGTGTGTGTTGTGCGTGCGCTGTGTGCGTTCTGTGTTTATGTGCCACCCGGCGCGGAGTGCGTGATGTGTTGTGAGTGTGTGTGTGTGTGTGTGTGTGTGTGTGTGTGTATGTGTGTGCATGTGTATGTGTGTGTGTGTGTGTGTTTGTGTGTGTGTGTGTGTGTGTGTGTGTGTGTGTGTGTATTTGTGTGTGTGTGTCTATGTGTGTGCATGTGTGTGTGTGTGTGTGTGTGTGTGTGTGTGTGTGTGTGTGTGTGTGTGTGTGTGTGTGTGTGTGTGTGGATTCATAGATCATTGTGAGGTTTGAAACCTCTTCTGCCACAGCCTGCAACCTGCCTCCAGCTCCCGCAACCCGCATCCTCACCCCTTCTCTCACGCATCCTCAGGTTTTCCTTCCACAGATATAAGCGTGTGTGTGTATATATATAATATATATGTCAATCGCGTGTTGTAGGGGAGGTCGCTGCCGTGGTTCAAGAGGCAGCGCGCTGAACTGCAGTTGACGAGGAAGGACATCCAATCAGGCAAAGGTGGTACTCTAAATATGGCTTTATTTCTTTATTTGTTTAGAATACGGTCATTATATCTTTTTAAAAAATCGTGTGTGGAATAATTCCATCGCGGGTCAAAGTAGAAATTCGCATTATTATATATATATATATATATATATATATATATATATATATATATATATATATATATATATATATATATATACATACACACATTTTTTTCAGCCACAGACAAGATCACATTCTATAATTCTCATATTTACATACTTTTGTCCCTTTTTCTTTAGATATCTCATTACCATTATATATAAATTTAGAGTGAATAGGTGGCCGGGTTTCAGTCCCGCGTGAGGGCGCAATCGTTTTTTTCTTTCTTTCTTTCTTCCTTTTTGTTTTTATTCTTATTCATATATCCATTTCTACTGATTTTGTAAAACATTCTTATAATTTTTTTTTTTTTTTTTTTGGGGGGGGGGGATTCGAACCCGCGAACGCGTATTCAACCCGCGATCGCGGATCCGAGACAGGCGCCTTAACCCGCTCGGCCACCGTGGCGAGTGGCATCGGGAGGAAGTGAGAAGGGTATTTAATGCGCGCGCGCGCATGTGTGTCTCTTCATGTGTTACTGATGGATTCAGAAATGTTCAATAATACGATAATTGAAATGTAACGATTTTTTTTTTTTTTTTTTTTTTTTTTGATAGGGAGGGGTTCTGTCATTTAACCCCAGACGAGGCTGCAACTAAATCTCCTTTCTCTCTTTTCGGCGAGGGCTTCCACATCTTTCAACCTTTCAACGTGGGGCAAGATGTAATGTTGATTCTTTATTGTGCTACTGATTTTATTGCCGTTATCAGTGTGGTTATTGTTGTTGTTACTGTAGTGTACCGATCCTTCATCCATACTATTATATTTCCATTACATTCCGGGAAACACATAAAAAATAGCCCAGTCTAGGGTGCCTCCTGCCTCAGCCTGCAGCAGCTACTCCCCGAAAAGGTGAGAATCACCTAATCATACACCTGCGCTACAAGAAGCACGGGAAGCAAAGTGCGTATCTTACGGTCAAGGTTTTTATTTTATATTTTTGGTCAAGCAAATCCTAATAGCTGTGAGTTAAATGAAAATTTGATTTTAAAAGATGGAGATTATTCTTAAAGATGACAATAACTTGAAAAGTAAAGTATTAATAAAAATATATTTTTTTAGCTATAACTAAATTATAGTTTCCTTCTTTGCTTCTTCGAGTCCCCATCCCTTAACACGTGATAGACATGGCACATTATATTAAGATGTTCTTCCATAATTCATTATTCGGATAGGCTTCCATAAACTATTCTGTAGATTATTTTTTTAAAATAATAAATAAAATAAAATAAAATAAAATAATAAAAGAAAGAACTTAAATCCGCTATTATAGGAATCGGCGCCTTCTCTAACAAGGTGTGTCTTCGCCTCTCCGAAGTACGTTTCAGCAGCTCGTCGCCATCCACTTGCGTAATCGGCAGAGTTGAATGTTCATATTAATGTAGCGGAAGCCCGTAAGTTGGCTGATGGCATTATAACTATTTATTCTTTTAAATATAATATAGCATAACATTAGAATCAATATGAAAAACCATAAGTAATCTATAATTCGTTATTTGAAATCTCTCTTTATAATCAGTTTTACAGCCATACATACATTACATATGCATCATTAGCATACTATAATACAGTAGCATTATATTTATTACACTTAGTTACTATATTTCTATTTTCTCATAATATCATTAATCATATCATCATCTTCACTCTTTCTATCATACATCATCTATCATCACATATCATATATTCATAATGCATGCATATTTCAGTTAGTTATACATATTACATTCCTATTTTTAATATCAATAATATTTATTATTATCTTTATTTTTATCATTTTATTTCATCCATGCTGTATAATCATCATAGTCTTATAATCATATATATCATTATATATTACATGATCATGATTATCTTTTAGTAAGTAGTGTTTTTTAGTTAACTTTTATTATCATTATTTTATATATTATATCTATCATAATCTATTATATATCATATATACATATCATACTATGTATTGAATGTTAATATATATATTCATTATAGAATAATATATTATATTATTATTATATATTATTATTATTATATATAATATATCATATATTTCTATAATATAGTAAATTATATTATATATATTAATATTATATTAATATATATAGTATATATTATATATATATATTATATATAATATATATATATATATATATATAATATATATTATTTTATATATATATATATATATATATATATATATATATATATATATATATATATATATATATGTCAAACGCAGGTGTTACAGGAGAAGTCGCTGCCATGGCTCAAGAGGTATTGCACTCAACTGCAAGGGTGGTACTCCCATTTTTTATTTCTTTGTTGTTATAATCATTGTTATTATTATTATTATTATTTAAGTTATTGTTATTATATCTTCAACTTTTTTCTTATGTGTGGGATGATACCCGAGGTTATTCTATTTTTCTATCGCGGGTCAAAATAGATCTGTGCATTTTTCATGTTCAGCTTTTCTCTTTTTCTCTCTATATCTTCTCGTCTTCAAACCACAGACAAGATCACATTCTGTAATTCCTTAATATACTTTTTCATCTATTATTTTTCTCTTGATATTTCATAAACATTATATGTAAAAGCCTTTCCTTTTGGGGTGAACAGGTGTCCGGTTGCGACCTCGCACGGACTGTTCCCGTGCGAGGGCGCAGTCTGTTTTTGTTTTTATTATTATCATTATTATTATTATTATTACTGATTTGTTCATTTTCTACTCGTTACGTAAAACCTTCTGATAGATAAAACTTATTTTTTTGGGGGTAGGGGAGTGTCCAGAGCTTTTCATGTTTTTCAGCCCCGGACGTGGGGGACTCGAACCCGCGACCGCGTATTCAGCCCCGCGATTGCGGATTCGAGACAGGCGCCTTAATCCGCTCGGCCACGGTGGCGAGGGGCATCCGGCCTTAAAAGATATCTGCCAAAACCTGATCATCTTGGCGACCCCATATAGGAATAGGAAAAAGCTAAGAAAACAATTGATCAAGAAAAAACATAACGGGACTTTATTATCTTTATTTTCATCGCTATATATGTTATTGTCATTATTATTATTACTATTATTATTATCATTATAATAATAACATTATTATTATTATTATTATTATTATTATTATTATCATTATTATTATTATTATTATCATTATTATTAATATTATCAATATCATCACAATTAATACTTCATAACCTTTACCACATACATGTGGTGAAAGTATATAATACCCGCGCTCCCCAATATATATGTCTGTGTGTGTGTGTGTGTGTGTGTGAGAGAGAGAGAGAGAGAGAGAGAGAGAGAGAGAGAGAGAGAGAGAGAGAGAGAGAGAGAGAGAGAGAGAGAGAGAGGGGGAGAGAGAGAGAGAGAGAGAGAATTATAGATATAAAGGTAAATACATGAAGTTGAGTTAAACACTGAAAAAGGTAGCGCGCTGAACTGCAGGGGTGGTACTCCCAGACATATTTTTAATTACATTTATTATTTACATTTTAATTTTTTTTATCGTGGGTCACAGTAGTACTTTTCTTTCTTTTTTTTTCTCTCTCTGTTTGGCCTTTTGACAAGATCGCATTCTGTAATTTTCAAATATATGTTTTTTATCTATTTTTCTTTAGCTATTTCATTGCCATTATATATAAAAGCTTTTTCTTTTCTTTCTTTCTTTCTTTCGGGGTAAACAGGTGGCTGGGTCTGTTTTTATTATTATCATTATTTTTTCTATGCAAAAGTTTTCTTAGATCTGCTAATTAAAATCAAACACCGAGTCACTAATTGTTATTATTATTATTATTATTATTATTATTACTATTATTATTATTATTATTATTATTATCATTGTTGTTCTCATTTTTTTTTTAAATCATCATCATCATTATTATTATTATTAATTTATTCATTTTCAACCCGTTACGTAAAACATTCTGATAAATAAAAGGGGGGGGGGGTGCCCGGGGCTTTTCATGTCTTTCAGCCCCGGGCGGGGGGGGGGGGATTCGAACCCGCAACCGCGTATTCGGCCCCGCGGTTGCGGGTTCGAGACGGGCGCCTTAACCCGCTCGGCCACGGTGGCGAGGATTAAGAACACATGTTTGGAAGGGTATTTCCGTACTCCGCCCCCCCCCCTCTTTTTGGGTGTGAACGTGGGCGGGCTTGTGTGTGTGTGTTTTTTTTTCTCTCTCTCTCTCTCTAGTGTTTTTTTTTTTTATATGTCTATGTTTTCTCTTTTTTTCTCCTTTCTTCTTTTCTTTCCTCTCTTGTTTATTTCGTTATTCTCCTTTTTTATTTTTTCTCCTCTTTCTTTCTTTCTTTCTTTTTTCTCTCGTATTTCTTTCTCGCTTCTCCCTTTTACATATTTTTTCTCCTTTTTCCTTCTTCCTTTTTTCTCTTATTTTTTTCGTTCTTCTAATTTTTACATATTTATTTTCTCTCTTTTTTTCTTCTTTTTTCTTTCTTATTTCTATCTATCTTCCTTTTTTTTTTTCATTTCTTTTTCTTTTTTCTCTCTCTTATTTCTTTTCTTTTTTTCTTTATTTGTGTTTTTTCTTTTCTTTTTTTCTTGTTTCTTTTTTTCATTTTTTCATTTTTTCTCTTCTCTCTTTCCTCCCTTTTTATATATATTTTATCTCTTGTTTCATTTTTTTCTCTCTCTCTTTCTCTTCTTTCTCTTTCTTCTTTATTTATGTTTTTTTTCTGTTATTTCTTTTTCCCTTTTTTATTATTTTTTTCTTATTTCTCTCTTTCTTTTCGTTTTTATGTGTTTTTTTTCTCTCTTATTTCTTTTTTTCCTTTTTGTGTGTGAATAGGGATGTTTTTTTTCGTTTTTTTTTTAATTTTTATTCTATCTTCTCCTGATTACTTTTTTTCTTATTTTTTCTTCGCCCAAAATGGAAAATACATAATCTTGTTTTATGTTTATATTTCCTTGTTTTCTTGTTTTTCTCGCTTCTCCTCCTCCTCCTTCATCTTCTTTTTCTTCTGCTTCGCTTTCCTTTTTCTTTTTCCTCTTTCTTCATTTCTTTTACCTTTTTGTTCTTTTTCTCTTTGCTCCTTTTCCATCTCCTTCCAAGTTTTTAATCCCTGTCTTTCCCTCTTTATTGCTTCCCCCTCCCTTCCCCCTGCCTTCCCCCATCCCTTCCCTCTGCCTTTCCCTTCCCTCCCCCATCTCTTCTCCCTGCCTTTCCTCTCCCTTCCCCCTGCCTCTCCCCTGCCTTTCCCGCCTTTCCCCTCTCTTCTCCCTGCCTTTCCCTTGCCTTCCCCCTGCCTTTCCCCTGCCTTTCCCTCCCTTCCCCTGTCTTTCCTCTGCCTTTTTATTCACATTCAAAAAGTTCCTCTAAGAATTCAAATTCAAATTCAAACACTTTATTCCATTAATTACAATGGGTATTCTATTTACATATATAATGTTTACATTGTATAATAAGATGTTATATACATAGATATTATACAATGTTTGTTTAACAAGATTAGACAGAACATTAATATCACAAAAGACTGAAATATTGTGCTTGGCTTGATGTTTGAACGCCTGATGTCATTGATATTTCAGTAAATGTTTTTTTCACTTTTGTTTTAAATGTCTTTTGGTTGGAGATATTTCTAATATTTTCTGGTAGTTGGTTCCAGATCGCCAGTCCTCGGATTTGCATATTTCTTGCCCCGGTTTCTGTGTTCGATCTTCTGATATATAGGGAGTTATTTTGCCTTGTATGGACACCTGTTATGTTACCTGTTGTTTGTATAGGTAATAGCCAATTTGGGTAATTTCCTTGTATGATTTTATGGATTAGAATACATGTGTTATAGGTGTATTTCTGATGTACTTTTAGCCATTTTAGTTTGTTTATATGTGGTGTGATGTGGTCATATTTATTTACATTCCAAAGTGCTACTCTTGCCGCGAAGTTCTGTAGTTTTTGGGTCCTTTGTATTTGTGTTTTGTTTGTGGAGCTCCAGATGTTAAGACAGTAATTAATGATACTAAGTGCTAGTGTTTGTATAACAGCAATTCTTGTTTCTGTGGGTATTTTATTTTTGATGTGATTTAAGTATATCAAAGTGCCCATTACTTTTCTGTAGATATGATCAATGTGTGTCTCAAATGTCATGTATCTATCTACGTGTACCCCTAGATTTTTTACTGTTGTGTTGGGTTTGATGCAGCAACCTTGCTATGTTCTGACGGCTGCCTATAAATATACATTGTGTTTTTTTTGTGGATTTAGTTTCAGGCCATTCATATCGAAGTATTTTTTTGCTTCTGTTAGGGTCTGTTTGTTTTTTCTTATCAATTCATCTAGGTTGTTAACAGAGGCAGCGTGAGGGAATTGAGAGTCGTCGGCGTACTGAATAAGAAGACAGTTTCTTGCAATTGATGACAGATCATTAATATATATAATAAATAAGATTGGGCCTAGGATGGATCCTTGTGGAACACCGAACGAAATTAGTTGCTTTGATGATACTTTTTCATGGATTTTGACTGATTGTGTTCTCGCAGACAGGTAACTTTTGAACCAAAAATGATCAATTTCGTGATTTGTTAATTTCTTTACAAGTAATTCATGGCTGACACTGCCAAAGGCCTTCGATAAATCACATAGAGTGAGCAAATTGATCTGGTTGTTGTCTATATTTTTATAAATTTCATCTGTGACTTTTAATAATGCTGTTTCGGTTGATAGTTTACTCCTAAAACCGTGTTGTGTGTTAGATATAAGATTATTTTCTTCCAAAAATGATGTTAATTGGTTTGCAACTATTTTCTCGAGAACTTTAGATATTATTGGTAATATAGTGATGGGTCGATAATTATTAATTTCGTCTCTGTCACCGGATTTGAAAATAGGTGTTATAATACCATGTTTCCAGAGTGAAGGATAAACACCGGTGACTATGGATGTATTAATAATGACTGTCAAATAGTATGCAATTGCTGGTAAACTATCAATTATGAAACGATGTGCAATGCCATCCGCTCCCACGGAGTTCGTCTTTCTTAAGTGTTTTATTGTCAGAATAATTGTTTCTACTCCTACTGGCTGCGGTCTGAAAAAGTTTGTTGTAGGCCTCGTTTCGTTTATGTTGTGTTGATATGTAGGGGCGATTGTCTGTTCATAAGTGCGTCTACCGATTTCTGCAAAGTTATTAAAATGTTCTATGTTGTTTATGGAAATGTCTGTATTTTGTTTCTTCTTAGCTACTAGTGTATTTACTAGTTTCCATGTTTCGGCAGAATCGTTTCTACATTCATTGAATTTGCTTTTAAAGTAATTTGTTTTCGCACAAAGGAGTGTTTTCACATTCCTCTTCTTATGTTTGTATTCAGCCTGCAGGGCGGTGTCATATCTGTTTATTTTGAGAGCTTTATGAGTATTATTTCTATCATTTATGGCCCTCTTAATGTTGTCACTTATCCAAGGGGCGGGAGGACGTCTAACTGTTTTTGTTTTAAAAGGTGCGGAGGCATCGATGCCGTTCTTTATCACATGTGTTAGAATATTTACTTGTCTGTCCACGTCATCTGTTGGCAATAATATGTTGGCAGAGTAATTGAGGATTGTATTGTGTTAAGTCGCGAGAGGTTTTAGTGACTGGTTTTCGCTTTGTTTTTTCTACATTTATGGTCAAGGTTAAAAGCTCGTGATCTGCAATGTGGCATGGGACAGCGTCTGTGTGAAGTATGATATCGGGTCTGTTTGTTATTATAACATCTAATATGGATGAGGTGTTTTCTGTAATCCTTGTAGGTTTCTTTATAAGTTGTTCTAGTTTATTTTTATTAATTATCCCATGTAACTTTGCATTTGGTTTATTTAGATCGTCATTTAAGTCACTAAGATAAAAAGAGGTTTTCTCTTTAGTGACATTTCTCTGGAAATATTTTCAAGATAATCAAAAGATTCTATGGTGGCATGAGGGTGTCTGTAGATTGTGCCGACGAGGAAGGAAGGATACATACTGCTTTGTACGGTTACCCAGATGTCCTCTACAGCTGTATGATTTACAATTGTAGAGGAATCTTATTTTATTTAAGGGTATCGCTTACATATATGCAGACTCCACCTCCACGTCCTGCATCACATCTATAAACATGAAAGTTTGGGATGCTGATGAAATTGCTTGATATTTCTTGGTGAAGCCAAGTTTCACTAATACACAAAATATCAATATTTCTCTCCTTAATTAACAGTTTGATTTCGTCGAAATGACCGAGGAGGGACTGTGCATTGATGTGTTCTATTCTGATAGTGTTTACTGGTTTGCCCGCCGGATTTGCAACGTCAAACATTCTGCTCGCCGTTGTACTCGTTTCTGTTTAGGAACACTTTTACATTGGTGGGAAAAGACGTCGGACTCTAGGAAAAGATCTGGATTTATATCTTTGCCCCTTATAGTGACTGTGAAACTGGAGTAATAATTATGTGTCATTTTAGTTTTAAAAGCTTTCACATTAGAAATATGGTTAAATTTATTTTCCAGGAAGTCTTCAATATCTTCCTCGTGCGTGTCAGGGTGGCAACTTGTAATGTATAAGTACACTACCTTAGGACGGTCGGCGCCTTGCAAGGGTTTTGGCGAGTGGCGTTCCTCCCTTGTTTTTCTTCTTTGTTTTCGAGAGTTGACAGGAATGAATCCTTCATCATCTTGGTGGGGCTGCGGCTGCTCGTTTATTTGTTGCCGTGTTTCCGCTCGATCCGAGTAGTTGTTGATGACTAGTTGTGGCGCTTGTGGAGTTGGAGGGGTAGTAGGGGGGGCGGGTACTCCAGGCACGTGGTGGTGTGTCGCATCTTCCCAGTGGCGGTTTGGTGGAAGATGTTTTTGATAGTTTTTCCTTTTACTGTTTCTACCGTAGCTTCTTCTTGGTGTTACTTGTGTTGAAGCTTCGTTCCTCATCCCGGTTGCAGACGTCTCAGCGTTGTTATTGGGCAAACGCTTGCATGGCTCCGGACGAGGGGTGGCTGGCGCGTCAGCAAGGTCGTGAGTGTGCTGGGTCGGAGTGGGTAGAGAGGGAGAGGGTAGAGGGGACGGAGTGTCGGGGGAGGGTGATGGGGGTGGAGGGGAGCTGGGAGAGGTGTTGTTCGTGGGTACTGCCGTGGAAGGTGTAGGAGTGTGATTTTGTGTAGATTCATTTTGTGGCGTAGTGGTAGAGGACATTCTGACAGGGGGAGGGGATGCGAAAAGGAAGGATTCGTAGGCAGATTGATCGTGGGCAGGGGTTGGGAGGTCGGATGTTACGTGATGGGATGGGGTAGAGAATGTTGTGACTAATGCTTCCTTTCCGCATTCCTGCGGCCGAGAAGGCATCGCATCTTGGCTAATCAAACTGTTTATTGCAGATTGCTGTTCGGAGAACATTCCGATCAGCAAATCAATTTTATTTTCAATAAGATCTTGATTGATGAAGGAGGGTTCGTGTTGTGTTTGTGTATCTTGGTGTTTTGATTTTTGAAAGATTTTCACAAAAGGTGCAGAAATACCTGTTTTCTTTGGAGGTGGGGACCAATCAGTGGCGGGAGTGTCTGTCGTTGTTGTAGCAAACACTATGTTGTCCTTTTTTAAGCACTGATCGATCATGGTATGCACTATGAAGTTTGTCATCCTTTTAATGTCTTTGGTTATATTTCTTGTTCTTCTAGAGTCTGATATATGTAGAATGATATTGTAGGCGTTGTCGATCTCGTCCGGGCTGTACAGTTTCCTGATTTGATCACATAAAACCATCCGAGCCCAGGCTTTTTTTGTGGCAATAAAGCATAGGATTGTGTGGTTATGTTGCCTAAATGATACACGGCCTTTCTGTCTGCACTGTATTCACTGTTTCCATTTATCTGATTTGTTTCTTCGTTGTCCTCACTGTTATCACTGTATTTGCTGGTTTCGTTGTTATTTCTGATCGGGCTGCTGTGATTGTCCGGGTTGCTGAGTCGCCCTTTGCCCTGGGCAGGGGGGCAGCCTTGACCCTGGCTGCCGTGGGGGTGCCCATCGTCATGGGCGGGGGAGCAGCTTTGACCCTCGCTGCCAAGGGGCCCGTATCCTAGGGCGGAGGTCCCATTACCCTGGGAAGGGGGCACGAAACCCTGGGCCAAGGGTCCCCTTACACTCTGGGGAAGAGAGCTCGGGCTAGCTGCCCGAGGAAGCACCGGGGAAGCTCCCTGGTTGGCCCCCTGTGACCCGGGGGTGGTAGTCAGATTTCCCTCTGACTTTGCGGGACCATGAGATGCCATGGTTTGCTGAGCTGTTGGGCGGCGACGGAGAGGAGGTAAAAACACGTCCGATCACCACGGCGGCTAGACTCAGAGAAGCGAAAAGAGAGAGAATATTTACACCCGGTCTGATTTTTTTTGTTAAATGTGATTACAATTGCCGTAGACTTTAACGCATAGATCGTACATGTATATTTATATATATATATACATATATATATATATATATATATATATATATATATATATATATATATATATATACATATATATCATATATTAATATATATATATATATATATATACATATATATATAATATATATATATATATATATATATATATATATTATATATGCATATATATGTATATGAATATATGTGTGTATATATTCATATATACTATTATATATTTATATATTATATATTATATATATATATATATATATATATTGTGTGTGTGTGTGTGTGTGTGTGTGTGTGTGTGTGTGTATACATGTGTGTGTATATAGATATATATATATATAGATAGATATATATAGATATAGATATAGATATAATATCGTTACTCAGAATTTTGATTAACGGCCGATTTGTTAAAATTGTGCGCGGCCCGACCCAATGAATATTCATACATACGGACAGGCATATACATAGAAATAGATGCAAATATCTGCCTATCTATCTAATAGATATACATTTATTTATTTATCTGCTAGGTATGCATGTTTAGTTTTACAGTCGGTCGTGAATACGAGTCTGGGGTCTTAAGCCACTAAACAATCGTGGCGAGGGGCGATCAGAATTAGTTGGTAAGGGTATATGTGTGTGTGCGCGCGCGCGCGTTTTGTATAGATATGAACGAGTGTATTTAAACGTTTGTATATAAATAAAACATATATGTCAATCGTAGGTGTTGTAGGGGAAGTCGCTGCCGTGTTTCAAGAGGCAGCGCACTGAACTGCAGTTGATGAGGAAGGACATCCAATCAGGCAAATATTTTTTATTACTTTTATTGTTTAGAATACAGTCATTATATCTTGTGGAATAGTTCCATCGTGGGTCAAAGTAGAAACCTGCACTTTTTTTATAGTTATTATTTTTTTCCATTTCTTATTTTCCTGCCACAGACAAGATCACATTCTATAATTCTCTCATTTACATATTTTTGTCCCTTTCTCTTTAGATATTTCATTGCCATTATATAAAAGCTTATTTTTAGGGTGAATAGGTGGCCGGGTCTTTTTAAATGTTTGCCTCGTGTTAGGTATCAATCTTTTTTTTTTTTTTTTTTTTTCTTTTTCTTTCTTTCTTTCTTTCTTTCTTCTTTCATTCTTATTCAAATATTCATTTCTACTCATTTCGTAAATCATTCTTATAAATAAAAAAACAAAAAAAATGTATTTCAGCCCCGGGCGTGGGGGACTCGAACCCGCGACAGCCTATTCAGCCCCGCGATCGCGGGTTCGAAAAAGGCGCCTTAACCCACTCGGCCACCGTGGCGAGAAGCAACGGGAGTAAGTTAGAAGGGTATTCGCTGCGAGCGCGCGCGCGCAAATGTGTGTGTGTTCATATGTTACTGATAGTCAAAACCGTCAAGAATATATTAATCGAAATGTAACTTTTTTTTCTTTATGGGGAGGGATTGTGTCACTTATCCCCACACGAGACTGCAACTAAACCTCCTTTCTGTTGTGGAGTGTGGTCTGTGATCCAGAGGAGAGGGCGACACACTCCAGTTACACTCGCGCTTGATTTTTTTATGGCACCACAGTTCCCCCTGCGCGGGACTACTTTAGTTAGCCCGGTGCCCGTTTTTTTTTTTTTTTTTTTTGCTTTTAATTATTTTAATTACTGCTTCGTGTTATGTTTTATCTGTTCTGCTTTCGTTTAATACATTTAATTTGCATTTTAAGTCTCTTGTTTTATCATCGAGTCTTAGTTTCATTTCAATATAGACTAAACTTATTTCGCGGTGTCATTGGCATGGCACGTCATTTCTGCCAAGTCATTTTTGTGTTTTATTCTAACTCTTTTATTATGAGTTTTAGATGTTTATTTTATCGGTTTATATATTTGTCCTGTATTTTTTGTCATTACTAGGTTTTTCTCGCCCTGTGTTTTAATTTTGATTTTATTAATGTGCGTATTTTTTCCCCTTATTTTGCATTTTCATGTCTTTCTTTGGTTTTATTGTGTATACTTTATTGCCTAATATTTTTATCACGTATTTTCTTTTATTTGTATTTTATTGTAATTTATTTTGAGAAAAGATTCATTATTTTATGACGTCACGAGTCCATGACAGCCCGCGACCCATGACAATAAACAGTGTCAACTGGAATTCTGTGTGTTTGGATCTACCCTCCCCTCTGCTGGAGCATCACCAAAGGTTGTACTAGTCCCATACGTTACTTGCCTAGGTTCTATATTCGCTGGGCGTATTCAGTATATGAATCAATAAGGCATTGGTTATATATAAGCTACATTTCCTAAGAGTAAACACTATTCAGTAACTTGTCAATGTTACGTTTCTACGTCAGGTCTGCTCAGTCTATTCAAGGACCCAGTTTCAGTCATAGCTAAGTTCATTGTACTTTTACCGTCTTTCAATGACGATTTTAGTGAGCTGTGTGTGTGTGTTTTCTTTTACCCATTATTTAACTGTATTTCATTGCTTTTACATGTTCTTTATCTGTGTTTATCTCTACTTTTACTGCTTCTATTGCTTTTACTTCTGATTTTAGTCTCAGTTTTTATTGAACCCTTTCCTTTTACGATTTCAGTTAAGATTTTAGTGCTATTTTAACTATTGCTTACCTGTCATCGTGCTTTAGTGTGTTTTACCGTTTTTTACCGTTTTACCTAATCTTACTTGTATTCTACTTCGTTATTCTTTCGTATTTTGCTTACTCTAGTACTGCCTGTGCTTCTACTACTGCCCGTGCTTCTACTACTGCCTGTGCTTCTACTACTGCCTGTGCTTCTACTACTGCCCGTGCTTCTACTACGGCTTCTGCTTCTACTACTACTGCTTCTACTTTTACTACTGTTCTTATCTCCTAGCTTAACACTGTCATTTGTTTTGTTATTTGTACGAAAAGGCCTCTAATTGTTATAAAGCACTCCCAGTCAATAGTATCTGTGGAAGCAATAGTTGATCTATTTCCACAGAATCTGGAAGTTTGGCCGCTGCTTTCTTTTGGCTTCCAGTATTTTTTTTTTTTTATCCTTTCCTTATAAGGAGTGAACGGGACCCCCCCTTTTCCCTTCAGACTTGGTCCCTAAGCCTCTCCTGCCTCACAGGAGTATTCCGGGCTCCTCTTCCACGGACATCATCTGGCCTTAAGCTAGGTGTGAACATTACACTGTCTTTTCAGCGAGGGCTTTCCACATCTTTCAACCTTTCAACGTGGGGCAAGATGCAATGATGATTTTTTATTGTGTTACTACTTTCATTGCCGTTATCAGTATGGTTATTGCTGTTGTTACCATTTTCATTATTATTCTGAGTATTATCATTATCGCCATCATTTTCTTATTAGCATCATTATTGTTATCATTATAGTTATAATAGTATCATTGTTGACATTATTGTTATTATTATTATAATAATAATAATAATAATAATAATAATAATAATAATAATTATTGTTATTGTTATTGTTATTGTTATTGTTATTGTTATTGTTATTATTATTATTATTATTATTATTATTATTAATATTATTATTATTATTATTATTATCATTGTTACCATTATTATTATTATTATTATTTTCATTATTATTATTATTATTATTATTATTATTATTATTATTATTATTATTAATTTATTCATTGTCAAACCGTTACGTAAAACATTCTGATAAATAAAAGGGGGGGGGGGTGCCCGGGGCTTTTCAGGTATTTCAGCCCCGGGTGGTGGGGGGAGGGAAGGGATTCGAACCCGCAACCGCGTATTCGGCCCCGCGGTTGCGGGTTCGAGACAGTCGCCTTAACCCGCTCGGCCACGGTGGCGAGGATTAAGAACAATGTTTGGAAGGGGTATTTCCGTAACTCCGCCCCTCCCCCTCATTTTGAGTGTGAACGTGGGCGGGCTAGTGTGTGTGTGTGTATGTGTGTGTGTGTGTGTGTGTTAATGAATTATATCGATCAAGCATAAATATAACAGGACTTTATTATCATTTTTATTTTTATTACAATCGTTATATATGTTATTGTCATTATTATTTTCACAATTTTTATTATCATTATAATCATAATTATTGTTTCTATTATCACAATTATTATTATTATTACTTTTATTATTATTATTATTATTATTATTATTATCAAAATCGTTATCACCAACAATCATATTTTATACCCTCACCATATACATGTGGTGAAGGTATATAACGCGCGCGCCCCCTAATATTTCTGTGTGAGAGAAAGAGAGAGAGAGAGAGAGAGAGAGAGAGAGAGGAGAGAGAGAGAGAGGAGAGAGAGAGAGAGAGAGAGAGAGAGAGAGAGAGAGAGAGAGAAGGAGAGAGAGAGAGAGCGGGTCAAAGTAGAAATCTGTATTTTTATATTAAACTTTTCTTTCTTTCTCTCTCTATATATATATCTGTTTCTTCTTTTCACAAGATCACATTCTGTCATTCTCAAATATGTTTTTTATCTATTTTACTCTAGCTATTTCACTGCCATTATACATAAAAGCTTTTTCTTTCGGGGTAAACAGGTGGCCGGGTCGTTTCAAATGATTCAGTCCCGGGCGAGGTCGCAATCTGTTTTTTATTATGATCATTATTATTATTATTATTAATATTATTATTATTATTATTATTATTATTATTATTTTGTTTAGATCTGCTAATTAAAATAATAATAAAATTATTATTATTATCATTATTTTTATTATTATCATATTATTATTATTATTATTATCAATTTATTCATTTTCAAGTAATTACGTAAAACATTCTGATAAATAAAAAGGGGGGGGGGGATTGCCCGGGGCTCTTCATGTCTTTCAGCCCCGGGGGGGGGGGGGGGGGGGTTTGGGGTTTGGGGGTGTGTGGTTTCGACGCCCCTTCCGCTCGCACCCTTGGCGGATTTCCTTCTGGAATATTTCCTCTCCGCCCTCCCCTTTTTGGTGAACCTCTATGTTTTGTTTTTTTTTCTTTTCTCCTTCTCTCTCGCATCCTCCCCTCTCTCTCTCGCATCCTCTCCCCTTCTCTCTTGCATCCTCTCCCCTTCTCTCTCCATCCTCCCCCCTTTCTCTCTCGCTCCTCTCCCCGTCTCTCTGGGCATCCCCTCCCTTTTCTCTCTCGATCCCTCCCCTTTCTCTCTCGCACCCTCCCCCTTTTTCTCTCTCCATCCTTTCCCCTTCTCTCTCCCCTCCTCTCCCCTTTCTCTCTCGCATCCTCTTCCGTCTCTCTCGCATCCTCCCCCTTCCCTCTCTCGCATCCCCTCCCTTTCTCTCTCGCATCCTTCCTTCTCTCTCGCATCCTTTCCCATTCTCTCTCGCACCCTTTCCTTCCTATTTTTCTTTTTCCCCGCATCCTCTCCCTTTCTCCTCGCATCCTCCCCCCTTCTCTCTCCAATCCTCTCCCTTCTCTCTCGCATCCCTCCCTTTCTTTCTCCATCCTCCCCCCTTTCTCTTTTCGCATCCTCTCCCCTTCTCTTTTCATCCTCTTCCCTTCTCTCTCGCATCCTCTCCCTTTCTCTCCGCATTCCTTTTCCCTTCTCTCTCGCATCCTCTCCCTTTCTCTCTCGTATTTATTTCTCCTTCCCCTTCTCTCTCGCATCCTCCTCCTTTTCTCTCTCGCATCCTCTCCCCTTCTCTCTCGCATCCTCCCTTTCTCTCTCGCATCCTTTCTCTTTCTCTCTCGCATCCTCTCCCTTCTCTCTCGCATCCTCTCCCCTTCTCTCTCGCATCACCTTTTTTCTTTTTCTTTTTTTCTTTTTTCTCTCTAGTTTTTTTTTTTTCTTTTTTTCTCGAATTTCTTTCTCGCTTCTCCTTTTTGCATTCTTTTTCCCCTTTTTTTCCTTCTTCTTTTTTTTCTCGTATTTTTTCGTCTTCTCATTTATATATATTATTTTTTCTCCTCTTTCTTTGTTCTTCTTTTTTTCTCTTTTATTTCTTTTTATCTTCCCTTATTTTTTTGTTTGTTTGTTTCATTTCCTTTTTCTTTCTTTTTTTCTCTTATTTTCTTTTTTGTGTGTTTATTCTTTTCTTTTTTCTTCTTTCTTTTTTTTCTTTTCTTTTTTTCTCCCTTTTTTATACATTTTTTATCTTTTGTTTTTTTTTTCTCTCCCCTTTTTCTTTTCTTTCTTCTTTCTTCTTTTTTTGTTTTTTTTTTTTTCTCTTATTCTTTTTTCTCTTTTCTTTTTTTCTCTCTCTTTCTCTCGTTTTTTTTTCTTGTTTTTTTTTTTCTTTTTTTGTGGGGAATGGGGATGTTTTTTTTTCGTTTTCTTCGTGTTTTTTTCACAATTTTTATTCTATCTTCTCCTGATTACTTTTTTCATTATTTTTGGAAAATAAAAAAATCTTTTTTATGTTTAAGTTCCTTGGGTTTTTTTTTTTCTCGCTCTCCCCCTCCTCCTTCATTTTCTTTTTTTTCCCGCTTCGCTTTCCTTTTTCTTTTCCCCTCTTCTTCATTTCTTTTCCCTTTTTGTTTTTTTTCTCTTTGCTCCTTTTCCATCTCCTTCCAATTTTTTAATCCCTGTCTTTCCCTTTTTAAATTGTTTCCCCCCCCCCCTCCCTTCCCCCTCCCCCCCCCACATGCCTTTCCCCTCCCTTTCCCCTTCCTTCCCCTGCCTTTCTCTTCCCTCCCCCTCTTTTTCCCTCCCTTTCCCCTGCCTTTCCCTTTTTCCCCCCCTCCCCCCTGCCTTCCCCCCTCCCCCCCATCCCTCTCCTCCTCCCTTCCCCCATGCCTTTCCCCTCCCTTCCCCCTGCCTTTCCCCTCCTTCCCCCTGCCTTTCCTCGCCTTTCCCCTCCCTTTCCCTCCTTCCCTGTCTTTTCTCTGCCTTTTATTCACAAAATCAAAAAGTTCCTCTAAGAAGCGAAAACAGAATATTTACATCCGGTCTGTTTTTTTGTTAATGTGATTACAATTGCCGTAGACTTTAACATCTAGATCGCTTGGCCTCCTTTTCGTACATATATATTTATATATAATATACATAATATATATACTATATATAATATTAATATATATATATATATATATATATATTATATATATATATATATATTTTTTGTGTGTGTGATGTGTGTTGTGTGTGTATTTGTGATATGCATATATTATAAATATTGTATTTACATTATATAATGTTGTATATGTTATATTTGTTATATATATATATATATATATATGAATATAATGTTTATAATTATAATATATATATACATATGTATGTATATAGATATAGATATATATATAGATAGATAGATATAGATATAGATATAGATATAGATATAGATATAGATATAGATAATATCGTTATTCAGAATTTTGATTAACGGCCGGTTTGTTAAACTTGTGCGGGGCCCGACCCAATGAATATTTATACATACGGACAGGCATATACACAGAAATAGATGCAAATATCTGTCTATGTATCTGATAGATATACATTTATTTATCTATCTGCTAGGTATGCATGTTCAGACTGATAGATATGTATCTATTTCTGTCTATTTGCATGTCCGTATAATGAATATTCATTGGCTCAGGCCTCGCACAGTATTAACAAACGGCCGTATTGTTATCTAGACGTTGAGCTTCGGCATAGTACTCCTGCCCATCCACGAGAGTCGGGCGAGTATGCTAAAAAGTGTTTCATATAAAAATATGTTTGTTTTTCTTGAGGGGGCGGGGCGGAGCTTTTCAATTCCTTTAGCCCCGGGCGAGGTCGCAATCAGGGAAAAGCTCCCTTTGGAGGATTGGAAGCCGCGGTCGTGAATACGAGTCTGGGGTCTTAAGCCACTAAACAATCGTGGCGAGGGGCGATCAGAATTAGTTGGTAAGGGTATATGTGTGTGTGCGCGCGCGCGCGTTTCTATAGATATGAACGTGTGTATTTAAACGTGTGTATATAAATAAAACATATATATCAACCGCAGGTGTTGTAGGGGAAGTCTCTACCGTGTTTCAAGAGGCAGCGCACTGAACTGCAGTTGATGAGGAAGGACATCCAATCAGGCAAGGGTGTTACTCTAAATATCGTTTTATTACTTTTATTGTTTAGAATACAGTCATTATATCTTAAAAAAAAAAAAATCGTGTGTGGAATAGTTCCATCGCGAGTCAAAGTAGAAAGCTGCATTTTTTTTTATATAGTTATTATTTTTTTCCATTTCTTATTTTCCTGCCACAGACAAGATCACATTCTATAATTCTCTTATTTCATATCCTCTGATGTCTTAGAAGATATACTTATATTATATCCTAAATTTGGAATATAGCATCACATGACTGCATATCAAATGTAGCAATGCCTTTCCACGCCCAAGCTGTACGCCGGCGTGGCAGATGAGTAGATAAACGACTGTAATTGTTCCTTTCTGTAATTGATATAGTACTTATCATAATAATGTTATAGCCTAAAATTGAAATGTAATACCATTATATGTTATAACCATGCATCAAATGTACTACAGCTTGCCCACACCTGTGCAGTTAGCCAGGGTGGCAAATAAAGGACTAAACTAATTTTTAGGAGAACAGGTGGCCGGGTCCTTTTAAGTGTTTCAGTCTCGTGTGAGGCCGCAATCGTTTTCTTTTTCTTTCTTTCTATCTTCTTTCATTCTTATTCAAATATTCATTTCTACTCATTTCGTAAATCATTTTTATAAATAAGAAAATAAAAAATTGACATTCAGCCCCGGGCGTGGGGGACTCGAACCCGCGACCGCGTATTCAGCCCCGCGATCGCGGGTTCGAAAAAACCCACTCGGCCACCTTGGCGAGGGGCGACGGGAGGAAGTTAGAAGGGTATTCGCTGCGAGCGCGTGCGCGCATGTGTGAGTGTATTAAAACCGTCAAGATATAAATGGAAATGTAACTTTTTTTTTTTTTTTATGGGGAGGGATTGTGTCACTTATCCCCAGACGAGGCTGCAACTAAACCTCCTTTCTGTCTTTTCAGCGAGGGCTTTCCACATCTTTCAGCCTTACAACGTGGGGCAAGATGCAATGATGATTTTTTATTGTGTTGCTATTTTATGACGTTATCAGTATGGTTATGTGTGTTACCATTTCATTATTATTTGATTATTTCTTATCGCATCATTTATTATAGCTCATTATTTTATATTAAGTATTTAGTATCATTTTGATATTATTATTATTATTTTATTATTATTTATTATTATTTATTTTATCTATTATTATTATTATTTATTAATTATTATTATATTATTATTTTATTATATATTATTATATTATTAATTTATTCATTTTCAACCTGTTACGTAAAACATTCTGATAAATAAAAGGGGGGGGGGTGCCCGGGGCTTTTCATGTCTTTCAGCCCCGGGCGGGGGGGGGGGGATTCGAACCCGCAACCGCGTATTCGGCCCCGCGGTTGCGGGTTCGAGACGGGCGCCTTAACCCGCTCGGCCACGGTGGCGAGGATTAAGAAGTAATGTTTGGAAAGGGTATTTCCGTAACTCCGCCCCCCACGCTTTTTTCTTTGGGTGTGAACGTGGGCGGGCTAGTGTGTGTGTGTGTGTGTGTGTGTGTGTGTGTGTGTGTGTGTGTGTGTGTGTGTGTGTGTGTGTGTGTGTGTGTTAATGAATTATATCGAGCAAGCATAAATATAACAGGACTTTATTATCATCATTTTTATTTTTACTACCTTCGTCATTATTATTTTCACTATTTTTATTATCATTATAATCATAATTATTGTTTCTATTATCACAATTATTATTATTATTATTACTATTATTATTATTATTATTATTATTATTATTATTATCAAAATCGTTATCACCATTAATCATATTTTATACCCTCACCACATACATGTGGTGAAGGTATATAACGCGCGCGCCCCCTAATATTTCTGTGTGAGAGAAAGAGAGAGAGAGAGAGAGAGAGAGAGAGAGAGAGGAGAGAGAGGAGAGAGAGAGAGAGAGGAGAGAGAGAGAGAGAGAGAGAGAGAGAGAGAGAGAGAGAAGGAGAGAGAGAAAGAGCGGGTCAAAGTAGAAATCTGTATTTATATATTAAACTTTTCTTTCTTTCTCTCTCTCTATATATATCTATTTCTTCTTTTCACAAGATCACATTCTGTCATTTCTCAAATATATGTTTTTTATCTATTTTACTCTAGCGATTTCACTGCCATTATACATAAAAGCTTTTTCTTTCGGGGTAAACAGGTGGCCGGGTCGTTTCAAATGATTCAGTCCCGGGCGAGGTCGCAATCTGTTTTTTATTATGATTTTTATTATTATCATTATTATTATTATTATTATTATTATTATTATTATTATTATTATTTAGTTTAGATCTGCTAATTAAAATAATAATAATAATAATATTATTATTATCATTATTATCATTATCATAATTTTTTTTTTTTTTTTTTTTTTTTTTTTAGATCTGCTAATTAAAATAATAATAATATTATTTTATTATTATTATCATCATCATTATTATTATTATCAATTTATTCATTTTCAAGTAATTACATTCTGATAAATAAAAAGGGGGGGGAGGTGCCCGGGGCTTTTCATGTCTTTCAGCCCCGGGCGGGGGGGGGGGGGGTTCGAACCCGCAACCGCGTATTCGGCCCCGCGGTTGCGGGTTCGGACAGTCGCCTTAACCCGCTCAGCCACGGTGGCGAGGATTAAGAAGTAATGTTTGGAAGGGGTATTTCCGTTTTTTTTTGGGGTGAACGTGGGCGGGCATGTGTGTGTGTGTGTGTGTGTGTGTGTGTGTGTGTGTGTGTGTGTGTGTGGTGATGTGTGTGTGTGTGTGCGTGTGTGTGTATGCGTGTT
>NC_051388.1:49890837-49901108 GCF_015228065.2 Penaeus monodon | reverse complement strand
TCTCTCTCTCCCTCTCACTCTTCTAATTTTAGACATCATACTACAAGCACGTTCCTATTCAGAGAGTATGTAATTAAAGCCAAGATTAGGAGGCGACATGGCGTTAATTAGGTACACTGGGTTGACAAATTTTTTTTTTTTATATTTTCTTTTTTCTCACTTTTTTTCTCTCTCTCTTCCTTTCTGTGTATCTGCCTCTCACTTTTCCTCTCCTCTCTACTTTCATCTTCTCCCCCTCCATTTCCTTTTTCCTACCCTCACCTCTTTCCCCTCTTCCTCCTTCCCCCACTCCGTTCTTCTTCCCTCCCCCTCTCCGCCCCTCCTTTCCCTCTCTTCTCTCCCTCCTGCTTCCCTCTATCATCTCTCCTCCTTTTCTCTCCCTCCCCCCTCTCCCCCATTTGCCTTCATATTAACCCCAGCCCCATTTCCTCCCTCAGGCTACCTCCACCTCAAGACGTAAAAGAAATTCTATGTTGTTTTGTTTCAGGCCTGACAGAGGTCCATCGGTGATGAATTGGTTTAAACCAGGCGAGCGGAGGTGAGAGATGGTACAAGAGCAATTTTAATCCTTATTTTCCCAAACTCGCATTGTAATTTGGTCTAAAGTGTTTGTGTGTTAGATATGAAGTTCGTGGTGTGGTGTCCTTTTGTTTTTCTGTCTGATTCTGCCTCTGTCTGTCTGTCTGGTCTCTGCGTCTCTCTTTCTCTCATCTCCATTCTCTCTCACTCTCTCATCTATCTCTCTCTCTCTCTCTCTACTCTTCCTTCGCTCTTCTCTCTCATCTTTCTCTCTCTTCCTCTCTCCCTCTCTATCTCTCTTTCTCTATCTCTAACCTCCCTCTCCGTCTCTCTTTCTCTTTCTCTCTCCCTCTCCCCTTTAGCTCTACCTTCTCTCCCCACTCTTTTCTTCACTGTCCTTTTAATCTCCAGTAATCATTCTTCCTGAGACTGACAAACGGCACAATTACTACACAACAAATTACTGAGAAGGAAAAAGTTCCTTTTATATTTTGTTTCATTAATTAAATTGCTATTTTAATACAGTGTTATGTTATCATCATTATTATGGCTGATGAGTAACTGCTGTTTTTCCTATTGATCTTATCACATCAGCATGATTCTTATTATTATTGTTACCTTATTATTATTATTATTATTATTATCATCATCATCATGGCATCATCATCATCATCATCATCATCAGCCGATCAGCATATCAATCCACTCATCATCATCTTCACGTTCATCATCATCATCATCATCATCATCATTATTATTATTATTATTATGATTATCATTATTACTAGTTATTATTACTATTACTATTCTATTATATTATTATCATTATTATTATTATTATTTTTTATTAAGTATTATTATTATCATTAGTAATATTATTTCATTATCATGCATTATTTTTATAACAATCACTATTATTATTTTGAGAAACTAATATTATTATTAATATCAATTATAATGATAATAGTAATAATTATTATTATTATCATTATGATAATAATAAATAATAAATAATTATTATTAGTATTATTATATATCTTATGTTGTTGAATGTTACCATCGTTTATGAATTTCATGTTATTATAACTGATTATCATTATTATATTATGATCATTATTATTATTATTATTATTATTATTATTATTATTATTATTATTAGCATTATGATCATTTATTATTGTTGTTATTATTATTATTATTATTATTATTATTATTATTTTATCATTATCATTATTATTATCATCATTATTATTATATTATTATTACTATGTATTATTATTATTATTATTATTATCATTATTTATCATTATCACATTATTATCAAAATTAATATCGAATATTTTTTTTCATTATCGTTTTATTATTTTACTATTATGTTTATTGTTGTTTGTTTGGTATGGTAATGTGTAGGTGTGTATGGTAACTGCACATACCGTATCTGCTACATTTTGTTCTTGCATACCTACGGTCATATAGGCGTGCATATACCTGATACATAGGTTTATATTACGGCATGTTTACATGCATACATACGTTCAGATATACATACATATATACCTGCATACTTTTCTTCTTTAACGTTAGTTACTGCTGAGCCGCCATGGTCACAGCATGATACGTAATTGTCGTTTCATGTTGTGATGCTCTTGGAGTGGGTACGTGGTAGGTCCCCATTTCTTTCCACGTATATGAACAATGCTACATGTGTTCAATATATTCGTATATTATATTATATATATATATATCTATATATTATATATATATATATATATATGATTATATATAATATATAATATATATATATCTATCTTTAGTTATGTACCACGAACCACACACACTACACACACACAGCCACACAATATACTATTATAAATTATATATTATATATATATATATATATATATATATAATATACATATACATATATACATACACATATACATACATACATACATAGATTCACATATACGCACATCTATACATGCATTACAAACGTTCGTATATATATGTATATACACAAGCACGCACATACACATTATGTTTATGGAAGCAGCTTTCTGACTTGCTTTCTCTCTCTTACTCTCTATCTGCTTTAGTTGACGAAAAAAGGGAAAGGGACTTGGGAAAAAAAATCGACTCCACAAATTCTTCTAAGGGGAAAAAAACTGCATCAAAAATACTTCCACAATGAATATATCCAAAGCCAATTATTCTCAACTGAATATCAGAAACCAGGTGGAAAACACTCTCTCTTATCTCCCAACAGATGGCACTGTATTCGCATGATGACATCGCAAACGGAGCCATCACAGTGAAAATGATTAAGAAGACTAATAAGAACTTTTTTAAAGACCATTAAGACCCTTTTAAGACCATTAAGACCTATTTAAAGACCATTAAGACCCTTTTAAGACCATTAGACATTTTAAAACCATTTCAGACGAAAACAAAAACCATTAAACCTTTTTAACGACCTTAAGACCTTTTTTAAAGAATTTAACCTTTTTTTTAAGACAATTTTAAACCATTTTTTTAAGAACAGCAAGATTATCAAAAAAAACTTTTTTAAGACCATTTTATGACTTTTTTTTAGATCTTAGTGACATGATGAAGGTTCTTTTAGGTCTATGTCCGTCATCAGAATTACGTTACATTTAACCAGAATGCGCTAATTATATGTTCTTGCGTGAATAAATTATTCATTTGCATTCATACACTTTACCGCATGAAAAACCGGCTCTCCTGTTACCCCATTACGCCCGTAGCACTTCTTAGAAAATATTTTCTTACCCCTTGCAAAGTTTATTTACAATGTACGGAAGTTTATCAATAAATTGTATATCTGTCTACCTATCGATCTATCATGTATACCTAAGTGTGTTTGCTGTGTGGTGTGTGTGTGTGTGTGTGTTTGCATGTGTGTGTGTGTGGTGGTGTGTGTGTTGTGTTGTGTGTGTGTGTGTGTGTGTGTGTGTGTGTGTGTGTGGTGTGTATGTGTGTGTGTGTTTGTGCGTGCGTGAGTGTTTAGTGTGTGTGTGTGTGTGTGTGTGTGTGTGTGTGCTATGTGTGTGTGTGCGTGTTAACCTTCTAAGGGTTCTGAGCATTTCCTATTTTAGCAAATCTTATCATGTTTATATGCTATTAATTCAACAGTAGTGAATATTCATCAGCTTGAAATCTGCAGCAAGAAAATTCAGGAAATGGCTCGTGAGGCGACACAATTGCGCTGCAGTGTCCTGCCAGGCTTTGGACAAGGTTTACAACACTTGTCCACTTCAACTTCGAGAAAAGTTTTTGACGACTGCGGGCAGCCTGCGGATCGAGGACGCGGGAAGTTGCCTTGGTGTTGCGGATAGCCTTTCGTCCGCATTTCAGCTGAAAAAGTATTTTGTGAGGATTAGTTGGAACGGGAATGTGTTTCAGGAACATATAATGTATTCATACAAACGAATAACATACATTGTAATTATTTGTTTATATTATCTGTATATCTTATTTATTGACATACATATTTGTTTGGCGAGGGGGGGGGGGGGGGGTTTTGGGGTGGTGTGTGTATAGTACGGTGTGTTTGTGTTTATAGTCAATCTCATAAACTATCTAAAATATGTAAGTGGAAGCGCGTAAGAGTTTTCACCGAGACTGTGTCATCCCGGATCCATGGGCTGTGGAAAAATCTTCTAAGACCTGATTCTCTCCAATCCACTTCCTCCACTTTGGCACTTACACTCCGCCACCAGTCGCCAATCCCTCCTAAATATCACTTATCGAATCTCTTATCTTTGTGTCCTCCAGTCGCAGTTCTCTATCTCTCCTCTTTTGCGATAGATATGTACCCGAGATCCTTCCTTGTGGCGCTGGTGACTCGAACATTTCTATGCACATGATATGTAATTAAAACCCCACATCCAACGGATTTATGAGAAGCGAGATTAACAGTTTTCGAAGTCTCCTAGAATTCACCTATCAGGATGACTTCGAACCTTGTCTCACACTCATTAATTTCGATGTGTAGTGTGGCTCTCTACCATCGTATCAAAGCGGTAAGTCTTATACGTTTGCATCCATGTATTTTGTATTATACTTGCATATTCAGTACAATACTTTTAGTGATAATTGCCCTTTTCCTTCCTCTAATTTCTTATTTATCTCACTCTCTTTCTTCATTAAACTTTAATGATACACACCTTCTCTATCTTCTTTTATCACCCGGTATTAAAAACCGATAACTTCTAATTAAACATGCCAGCTCATTCTAACTGCGACAGTGCTTCATTCAATCTTGATTTCCTTTTTTCTCAGAAACACTGCCTTCATATTACGAACTCTTATAGTTGAACTGTATAACATCAGCTTTCCGTGAACGCAGAATACTTTGGTGTATTTTTAATATTTTTGCTAGATTTTGATTGTCCAATTTAACAAGTACAAAGAGTCAAGCACTTGTTAAGAATATCGACCGATTATAAAAAAGGTTGTTTGTGGCTCAGCTTCTGTGACGTCAGAGCGCGATATCGATGACGTCACGAAAATAATCGCCTGAGGACTAAAGTTTGCCAGTATTCCTGGTATGGAAAAAGAACTCCAGCTGTGCTCTATGTATAACAAGTATTTGAAGTTTAATAGACTATATCAGTATCTACACCCTGGATCGTCTATCTAGTGTCTAGTCTATCTATACATACAACTTGCTTACGTACATACATGCTTACGTCATACATACAAACATAAATTCCGTCCATCCATGCCATGACATGCATACTAAATACATACATACATACATACACACAACACATACATACACACGTACGACGTATTGGATTTATATACATACATATACATACATACGACCTTAAAAAAAAAAAAAAAAAAAAAAAAAAAAAAAAAAAAGAATTATATATATAAATTATATATATATATTATTATATATATATATAAGGTTACTAATATAGTATTCTATATAGTATATATATATATATCTATAATATATATATATATATATAGTATATCTATATTATAACCACACACCTACATAACGCAAGAAAATTGGTATAATTATACTTAAATGCATAAGGTCATTTAGTTTCAACCCCACATTTAAGCTTATAATCTGGGATGCCTTTCATTTTATTCACACGCGCAGTAACGGGAGAAACCGGTCCACGGCCTAATGACTGCGCCAGACTAGACGCGACTTTGAAGCAGACTCCTTAATTTTCTAAGTGGGAAATTAAGCTGGGTTTATACCTCCTTTTAAGAACATACATTAAAATCTTTTTTTTCTTTCTTCTTGTTCTTTTTTTTTTTAACTTGCTTGTCTTTTTCTGTAAGTCATGTCTGTCTGTTTGTTATTCTCTTTCTCTCTCTCTCTCTCTCCTCTCTCTCTCCTCTCCCTCTTCTCTCTCCTTTCACGGTCTCTCTCTTCTCTTCTCTCCTCTCTCTCTCTCTCTCTCTCTCTCTCTCTCTCTCCCCTCCTCCCGTCCCTCCATCCCTTCCTCCCTCTCCTCTCTCCCCTCACTGATTAATCTTACATAAATCAGAAATCTAATTAAAATTTCGAGTGAATAGATAACTCGACCCTTTGATGACTCTCTGCACAGTAATCTGGAAGGGACACACAAAACGTCATCAGATTACAAATGAAAGTATTTAGGAATAATCGACTAAAGCTACATCTACAATTCAATATCATACTGGCTACTATGGGTCTCCGGGTCATGGTAACGAAAAGCAGTCAGCCTGGGAAAAACAACTCTTGCATTCTCCAATTATCTACAAATTACTTTCTTTTTGGAAAGAGAAAGAGAGAGCGAGCGAGAGAGAGAGCGAGAGCGGTAGAGAGAGAGGGAGAGAGAGAGAGAGAGAGCGAGAGAGAGAGAGAGAGAGAGAGAGAGAGAGAGAGAGAGAAATAGATACATAGATAGATAGATACATAGATAGATAGGTAGATAGTTAGATAGATAGATAGAGATAGATAGATAAATAGATAAACAGATAGATAAGCTATAGATAAGATAAGAGATAGATGATAGATGATATAGCGATAGGATAGATAGACAGATAGGAGAGATAGATAGATAGATAGAGATATAGACAGATAGATAGACAGAAGATAGAGATGTATAGTAGATAGAGATAATCATCGATATAGAGATGTATATATTGATAAAAAGATAATATATGATAACAGATAGATAGAGAGAGAGAGGAGCTGCGAGCGAAGCGGGGGGAGAGAGAATAGAGGGAGACGAGAGAGAGACAGAGAGAGAGAGAGAGAGAGAGAGAGAGACCGAGAGATATAGAGAAGAGAGAGAGGAGAGAGAGAGAGAGAGAGGAAGAGAGAGACAGGAGAGACAGACAGAGAGAGAGAGAGGAGAGAGAGAGATAGAGGTCGAGAGAGAGAGAGAGGAGAGAGAGAGAGAGAGAGAGAGAGATTGACGTTAATGTGCAGTCGTACAAGGCTAATCCTCACGAAACGATCAAATAAAAGGAAATAGAGGTCGAAATAAGCTCAACTTTTACCTTATTTTCATAAAAAAAAAAAAAATTCTGAGTGAGATCAAAACTTTAACATTGCTCTACCAGATATTCAGATTTTGGATATTAGCTTGACAAAAATAATATATATATACATATATATCTATATTATATCTATATATATTATAATATATATTTACATACATACATATTACTACATACATATTAATGAGTATATTATAGATATCTATATATAAGAATATATATATATATATATATATCTATTATTATATAATATATAGAGAGAGAGAGAGAGAGAGATAGAGAGTGAGAGAGGAACGGGTACTGATAGAATATTGAGCAGAGAGCGGAAAGACAACAAACATTAATATAATTATCTTATCTATTATATATATTATATAGATATTATATTATCTATATAAGTCTGATAAGAGTCGTATATATATATTTAGGTGTGTGGGGTAGTGTGGGGGGGTGTGTGTGTGTGTGTGTGTGTGTTGTGTGGTGTGTGTGTGTGGTGTGTGTGTTGTGTGATGTGTGTGTGTATGTGTGTTTGTATAGATATATAATAGACAGATACTAGGATAGATAGAGTTGATAGATAGATGATAGATAGATATAATAGATAGATGAGGATAGATATATAGTAGATAATAGAGATAATGAAGAGAGAGAGAGAGAGGAGAGAGAGGAGAGAGGAGAGAGGATAGAGGAGAGAGAGGAAAGGTATATTGATAGATAGAGAAAGAGAGCGAGAAAGACCGACAGACAAACAGACAGACATACAGAACAGACAGTACAGAAGATATTATAAGAGAGAGGGACTAGAAGGGGAAACAAAAGAGGGTCCGATTCCGGATACCTCCAGGGGTGCCAAGCGCATCGTTCCCCGAGTAACACAGATTCAAATTCTTTTCAGTTTCTGTCACAAAGTTGTTGAATTAGTCCCCCAGAATCACACGATGGGATTCTAAACTCATTAAAACTGTAAACTTTTGCCTCTGCTGGCTTCGTCCCGTGAGGAGAGAGAGAGAGAGAGAGAGAGAGAGAGAGAGAGAGAGAGAGAGAGAGAAGGGGGAGAGAGAGAGAGAGGGAGAGAGAGAGAGCGAAAAGAAGAGGGAGAAAGATAGATAGATATATAGATGATAGATATATAGATAGATAGAGAGAGAGAGAGAGAGAGAGAGAGAGAGAGAGAGATAGGAAGAGTAAAAAAAAAAGAAAAAAAGAAAAGAAAAAAAGAAGGTGGGGGAGAGAGCAAGGAAAAAATAATATATGTCGACAGTGAAAATAATGCTATTTCGAAAAAAAACAAAACAAAACAGAAAACATGGATTTTCGTAGTTTGTGTTTTGGGCGTAAATGTTGAATTTTCATGGGCGATTCTCTAATTTTTTGTTCTGATAAGAGAGGAATATGTGTCAACTATTAAGAATAGAGTACATTTTAGGCTAATGATTACAGGGCTTCCTGATATATATTTATATATACTATTCTGTGTGTGTGTGTGTGTGTGTGTGGTGTGTGTGTGTTGTGTGTGTGTGTGTGTGTGTGTGTGTGTTGTGTGTGTGTGCGTGGGTGTGGTGTGTGTGTTTGTTTGTGTGTTGTGTGTTTGTGTGTGTGTGTGTGTGGCATCATATCTCTCTATCATCGATCTATCTTCTATCCTATATCTATTCTATCTATCTATCTATCTATCTATACCTATTATATCTATCTATCATATCTATCTTCTATCTCTCGGTCTATCTCTATCTATCTTCTATCTATCTATCTTATCTATCTATCTATCTACACACACCACAACACTCACTAGCACACACACCATCACACACGCACACACACACAAACACACACACACACACACACACACACCCCACACACACACACCGACACACACCACCATATATAATAATATATATATATATATATATAGATATATATTATATTATATATGCATATATTATATATATATAGATATATATATATATATATATATATATATATATATTAGGTTAGGTACATTAGCGATTCCATTGGCTGTTTTATCCATCAGTTAAATTGCTTTAAATCAGTTCATAAATCTTTTCATTATTTTGAGAAAGAAATATATTACGAGGACTCTTGACTCAGAAATGACCTGTTGTCAACCCTCTGTGCTGGTCGTGGGATATTATGAACGACCTTACAGTCTATCTATCTATCTATCGATCGATTTATCTATTCTGCTTATTGGCTTGTTAAGTGTTTGGTTGGACCACGGCGGCCTCCCCTGACCTGATTCCAGAATTTGTCCCTACAGTCTTTGGTAATATTTTTCTTCTTGATCAGGAGTTATACTTTGTGTATCCTTATTTAGTATTTTTTTTTCTGACTAGTACGTTTGGATGAATCGACTCGCATTTTATATTTTTTATATTTTTATGTTTGGTTCTTTTCAAATGTCCTCTCTCTCTCTCTCTTTCTCTCTCTCCTCTCTCTTCCTTTCTCTCTCTCTCTCTCTCTCTCTCTCTTTCTCATTCTGTGTGTGTGTGTGTGTGTAATTGTGCTGTGTGTGTGTGTTGTGTGTGTTGTGTGTGTGTGTGTGTGTGTGTTGTGTGTGTGTGTGTGTGTGTGTGGGTGTGTGTGGTGTGGGTGTGCTGTGGGTCTATCTATCTTTTTGTTTACTTATTCATCTATCTATATATAATAACTATCCTATCTACTATCTATCTATATATATATATTTAATACCATCCATCTATCTATCTATTTGATTTGCTGTCTATCTGTTCTATCTGTCCATCTCTCCTCTCTCTCTCTCTCTCCTCTGTCGATCTTTCTATCTATCTATCACTCCTATCCCTAGCTTCTATCCATATTTCTGTCTATCTACCTGTCAATCTATACTATGCATTTGCGTAATGTGTATGTATTTATGTGTGCGTCCAGCGCGGAAGGCATCGGGGTAGGAGTTAGAACTAATGCACTGGACGCCTGGCCTTTTTTGGGAAACTATTATGAAATGCTCAGCGGCTTTCACACTTATCGAGAAACTGATTCGATGAATATGTCGGTCCTGTTCTAGATAACGGATAACAAGAACATGATTGATATGTTTTATAAGATGAAAACGATACATAGAATATGATAAGATGGTAATGATTCCAATATGAACTGTTAATGATACGTCTGCGCATGTGCTTATTGTGAATTGGAGAACGAGGAGCAAGAGCGATGAGATTAAGGAGTGGAGAGAGGGAGAGAGAGAGAGA
>NC_051388.1:49880837-49885837 GCF_015228065.2 Penaeus monodon | reverse complement strand
TCTCCACCCTCTCAACTCTCTCTCGCCCCCGCGACCTTTTCCTTTCCACACCTCTCCCTCTCTCTCCCTCTCCCTCGCCTTCTCTCTCTCTACTCTCTACCCCTCATCTCTTTTCTCTCTCGTCGTCCACCCCTTTTTTTCCTTTCCCACCCCCTATCTCCCTTCTCCCCCTTCTCTCACTCTCTCCCTACCCCCTACCCCTCTCTCTTTCTCTCTCTTCGTCCACGCTCTTCTCCTCCCACCCCTCTCTCCCTCTCTCTTCTTTCCCTCTCCCCTTCTCGTCTCTCTCCTCTCTCCCCCCTCTCTCTTTCTCTCTCCTCGTCCCCTCTTTCGTCCTTTTCCATCCCCTCTCTCCCTCTACTCTTCCCCTCTCCCCTTCTCTCTCTCTCTCATCCCCCTCTCTCTTCTCTCCTCCTCGCCACCCTCTTCTCCTTTCCACCCCCTCTCTCCGCTTTAAGTGTGTTTTACAGAACCTACCTGGCATGAACTGCGCCGGCAGCCCGAGGCTTCCGAGGAGAAGCGCAGACCATGCGTCCCCTGTCTTCCTCACCCTACCCCCCTCTCTACGGCCTCCCCACAGTCCCAACCCCTATCCGCCTTCTCCCAGCCTCCACCCCCCCCACTACAAAGGGACGGACAGAGTCCCTCTATCCCCACCGAAGCCTCATCCCGATTCCACTTGGTTGACCTTGATTACCTCCGCCACGCTCGTCCTTCCTACAGATTCGCCCTTTTGTGAGGGAGGCGCCGAGGGAGACTCGAGGGAGAGATTGATTGTACGGGGAGGGGGGGTGGGGGCATTTTGCGGCTCAGGACGGGGAAGGACGCGTGATCAAAATCCGTTTAGGGGTCGCTGGAGGGTCGGGACGAAGCAGGGAACGCGATTGGGGTTCAGAAGCATGTGATGGGTTTTTTGTGTTCAAGAATGCTGAGTGATTGTAAATGGTATGGACATGTAAGTACAATTAATAAATAGCTGAAACGTAAATAAGCAAACGCACACACACACCACACACACAACACCCGACACACACACACACACTACACACACCACACACATATATTATATAATATATATTTATATATAGATATAGACAAATACAAATATGCTAGAGGATATATATTATATATATAATACATCTATCTATATATTATATATATCTATATATCTTTATACATATCTCTATATATAATATATATATATATATTATATATATATATATATATTATAACATATATACACACATATATACACACACACATTCACATACATACATACATATACAGCTACACGTACACTCCACACACGACAAATATATATATAATATATAATATATTATATATATAGATATATACTATATATATACTATATATATGATATAATATATTATGGGGCCGCGTGGCCGAATGGTTACGAGCGTCGACTCAAGCTGTCACGACGGCAATCTGAGTTCGAGGTTCGAGTCACCGACGCGGCCGCGTGTGTTTCCCTTACGGCAAGGACTTCACTCGATTGCCTCCTATCCACTGGGGACCAGTCAACCAAGTCAGTGCCGGGTAAATAGAGATGGTGACTCGGGAAAAAAAAAAAAAAAAAAAAAAAAAAGAAAAAAAAAAAACACCGGGCGGAAGGCAACGGCAACCACCGGCTCAAATTGCCAAAAAAATCAT
Organism: Penaeus monodon; assembly: GCF_015228065.2. NCBI lineage: Eukaryota > Metazoa > Arthropoda > Malacostraca > Decapoda > Penaeidae > Penaeus > Penaeus monodon. Next base: position 49,884,166 of record NC_051388.1, on the reverse strand, counting down.
GGAAGCCATGATCGTCAAGGCCGCGGTGGCCGATTCGTTAAGCGTCGGACTCAAGACTGTCACGACGCATCTGAATTCCGGGTTTCGAGTCACCGACCGCCACGTTGTTTCCCTTGGGACAAGGGAACTTCACCTTGATTGCCTCCCTACCACTGGGTGGCCAAGCCAGCCCCAAGTCAAGTGCTGGTCCCAAGGCCCGGTAAATAGAGAGAATGATTACTAAAGGTGAACCCGGCACCTCCGTGGAGGAAACTGGGGACCCTACCACGTACTCACTCCAATAGCAAATCACAACGTGAAACTGCAATTATATCTGCTGGGACCACGGGGCGGCTTTCCGACAGTGAACCTCCGTTAAGATGATGATGATATATATTATTATATTATATTATTATATACACATATTCCACACATAAGACATCACACACACCACAATACACAGACATACTACATGTACATGTACAACGTACACGTACACACACACACAAATATATATATATATATATTATATGATATATATATATATATATATATATTACATCATATACGACAGCATATATACACACGCACACAATACACATACTACATACATGTACACGTAACACGTACACACACACGACACACACACCTATATATATATATCTATATATATATAGGTAGATATTAATATATATATCCTTATCTATATATATATATATATATATATATATATAATATATATATCATATAGATATCCACATACACCACATCAGGCAACACACCACACACACACACACACACACACACACACACCACACACACACACACCACAAACACAGACCCCACTTACACACACACACACACATATATATGATATATATATATACGTATATATATATTATATAGATTAAATAATAACTATACTATATAGATATATATATATATTATATATATATATTTATAATACTATATATATAGATATATATATATTATCTTATATAATATTATATCATATATATATTATATATATAATATATAGATATATAAGATATATATCTATATATAATCATATATCCATATTATATATATATATATATATATATATTATCTATATATATATATATCATATATCTATACATATTCTATATATCTATATATATATATCATATCTCTATATATCTATATATATATATATATTATCTATATGGTATATATATTATATATATAATAACTATATGTTAGTGCTATCTATCTCTCTGTCTATCTATTGTCTCATCTCATGCTATCTCTATATCTATATTCTACTATATCTATGTATCTACTATCTCTCTATCATGCATCTATCTCTCTCTGTTCTATATTATATCTATTCTATATCTGTCTCTATCTACTATCTATATCTCTCTCTCTCTCTTTCTCTCTATGATTATATATATATATATACGTATTGATATTATGTATATGTATCTAATACATCTCCTCTCCTATATATATTTATCTATATATTCTCATATATATAGTCTCATATCTACTATATATGTCAATCTCCGTTGTAAATACTATCTATATATATATATTATAATATATATATATCTATATATATTATCTCATCTCTATCTATAATTCTAGATCTGTATACTATGTATATCATATCTCTTATGTTATATATTTATATTCTTCTCTCCTATCTCATAAGTATATCTATGTATACTAATAGATATCTCTCTCTATAGATATATCTCTATATTATATATATAATCTGTATCTCGTATTATATCTATACTATATCTCTCTATATAATATATGTACTCTACTATGTATATCTATATCTATATCTTATTTATTCTATCTCTATATGTTAGTATATTATAATATATATATATTCTTATATCTAATCTCTACTATTTCTATATATATATCATATATATCTTACTTTATATCTATATGATCTCATACTCTATATTTATCTATTTATATATTGTATCTTCTCTATTATAGTATTATATATCTATATGTATATCTATCTCTATTATATATATCTAGATATATATCTATATATATATGTCTGGTGTGCTGTGTCTGTGTTGTGTAGTGGTGGGTGTGTGTGTGTGTGTGTGTGGTGTGTGGTTTTGTGTGTGTGGGTGTGTGTGGTGTGTGTGTCATGTGATATAGATCTCTACTATATATCTCATATCTATCTTCTATATTCTCTATATCTCCTCTCATGTCTCTTCTAGATCTCTATAATATCTTATATATCTTATCTATATGTGTGTGTGTGGTGTGTGTTGTACCCGTTGTACGTGTCCATGTAATGTATGTATGTGTCGTGTGGGTGTCGTCTCTGTGTCATATATATGTCCCTATAGTATATATTATATATTCTCACTATCTAGGCTATATATATATCTACTATATTTGTGGGTGTGTTCCGTGTACTGTACCTGTATGTATGTATGTGTTCGTGTTTGTGTGATATAGGTGTTTATTATGTATATATATATAATATATATATGTCCATAGCTATTAAAATATATACATATCTATATATTTGTGTGTGTGGTACGTGTATCGTGTACATGTACATGTATGTATGTATTGTATGTAGTTTGTGTTGTGTGTATCTGTGTGTATCATATGTGTTATATATAGATATATATATATATATATATATATCATCATCATTTAACGGTAGTTTTCATGTCTGAGCGCCGTGGTCCACAGCCTGATACTCAATTGTGCAGTTTTCACGTTTGTGCTAGCGCTTTGAGTGAGTACTGGTAGGGTCCCAGTTCCTTTCCACGGAGAGTGCCGTGTTACCTTTTAGGTACATTCTCTCTTTTATCCGAGGCTGGGCCGCACTTTGAACTTGGGCTGGCTTGGCCACCCAGTGCTAGGAGGGCAATCAAGGTGAAGTTCCTTGCCCAAGGGAACAACGTGGCGGTCGTGACTCGACCCTGGAATTCAGATTGCCGTCGTGACAGTCTTGAGTCCGACGCTCTAACCATTCGGCCACCGCGGCCTTGACGATCATGGCTTTCCATGATTGTTCTTGGCAATTTAGAGCGGATGGGTTTGCCTTGCCTCCGCCCGGTTTTTCTTTTTTTTTTTTTTTTTTTTTTTTTTTTTTTTTTTTTTCCCCGATTCACCATCTCTATTACCCGCACTGACTTGGTTTGACTTGTGGTCCCCCGTGGCTAGGCAGGCAATCGAGGTGAAGTTCCTTGCCTAAGGGAACAACGCGGCGGGTCGTGACTCGACCCTCGAACTCAGATTGCCGTCGTGACAGTCTTGAGTCCGACGCCCCTACCCATTCGGCCACCGCGGCCCCATATATATATATATATATA
>NC_051388.1:49868337-49870837 GCF_015228065.2 Penaeus monodon | reverse complement strand
GTTGTATGTATGTATGTATGTATTTATGTATGAATGTATGGATGGATGGACGGATTTATGTTTGTATGTATGCACGTAAGCATGTATGTACGTAAGCACGTTTGTATGTATAGATAGATAGACACATAGATAGACAGATACGGGTGTAGATACTGATATAGTTAAACATATCAAATACCTTGTTATACATAGATGCACAGCTGGAGTTTTTTTCCCTACCAGGAATACTGTGCAACTTTAGTCCTCATGCGATTTATTTTCGTGACGTCATCGATATCGTCGCTCTGACGTCACAGAAGCTGAGCCACAAACAACCTTTTTTATACTCGGTTTTCGATTATTTCTTAACAGTTGCTTGACTCTTTGTCCTGTTAAATTTGGACAATCAAAATCTACAAAAGATATTAATAATTACACCAAAGATATTCTGCTGTTCACGGAAGCTGATGTTATACAGTTCAACTATAATGAGTTTCGTAATATTGAAGGCATGTGTTTCTGAGAAAAAAGAAATCAGATGTGACTGAAGACTGTCGCATTTAGAATGAGGCTGCATGTTTAATTAGAAGTTATGGTTTTAATACACTGGACGATTAAAAGAAGATAGAGAATATGTGTATCATTAAAGTTTAATGAAGAAAGAGAGTGAGAGAAATAAGAAATCAGAGGAAGGAAAGGCATATCACTATAAAGTATGTACTGAATATGCAAGTATATACAAAATACACGGATGCAAACTGTATAATACTCTACCGCTTTGATACTATGGTAGAGAGCCACACTACACAATCGAAATTAATGAGTGTGAGACAAGTGTTTCGAAGTCCTCCTGAAGGTGAATTCCAGGAGGACTTCGAAACTGTTATCTCGCTTCTTCATAAATCCCGTTGGATTGTGGGGTTTTAATTCCATACATGTGTATAGAAATGTTCGAGTCACCAGCGCCACAAGGAAGGATCTCGGGCTCATACTATCGCAAAAGACTGGAGAGATATAGACCTGCGCCGTGGAGGACACAAAGATAAGAGATTCGATAAGCGATATTTAGGAGTGGACTGGCGGACTGGTGGCGGAGTGTAAGTGCAAAGTGGAGGAAGTGGATGGAGAGAATCAGGTCTTTAGAAGATTTTCCACAGCCCATGGATCCGGGACTGACCCAGTCTCGCGTGAAACTCTTACGCGCTTCACTTTTACATATTTTAGATGTTTAGAGATTTACTATAACACAAGCACACACCGTACATATACACACAACCCCCCACCCTCGCAAACAAATATGCATGTCAATAAATAAGATATACAGATAAATAAACAAATAATCACACATGTATGTATTCGTTTGTATGAATACATTTATATGTTCCTGAATACACATTCCCGTTCCACTAATCCTCACAAAATACTTTATTCAGCCTGAAATGCGGACGAAAGGCTATCCTGCAACACCAAGGCAACTTCCCGCGTCCTCGATCCCGCAGGCTGCCCGCAGGTCGTCAAAAACTTTCTCGAAGTTGAAGTTGGACAAGTTGTTAGTTAACCTTGTCCAAAGCCTTGGCTAGGACACTGTCAGCGCAACTTGTGTCGCCTCCGAGCCATTTTCCTGAATTTTCTTGCTGCCAGATTTCAAGCTTATGAATATTCACACTGTGATATAGCATATAACATGATAAGATTTGCTAAATTAGGAATGCTCAGAACTTAGAAGGTACACACACACACACACATACACACACACACACACACACACACACACACACACACACACTCACGCACGCACACACACACACACACAAACACACACACACACACACACACACACACACACACACCCACACACACACATGCAAACACACACACACACACACACACACACATGCAAACACACATATATGTATACATGGATAGATAGATAGGTAGACAGATATACATTTATTGATAAACATTTCGTTACATTGTAAATAACTTTGCAATGTAAGAAAATATTTCTAAGAAGTGCTACGGGGCGGAATGGGTAACAGGAGAGCCGGTTTTTACATGCGGTAAATGTATGAATGCAAATGAATAATTTATTCACGCAAGACATATAATTAGCGCATTCTGGTTAAATTAACGTAATTCTGATGACGACATAGACCTAAAACCCCTTCATTCTATTTCACTAATGATCTTAAAAAAAAGTCATAATGGTCTTTAAAAAGTTTTTTTTTATAATTCTTGATGTTCTTAAAAATGGTTTTAAATTGTCTTAAAAAAAGGTTTAATATTCTTAAAAAAAGGTCTTAATGGTCTTTAAAAAGGTTTTAATGGTCTAAATGGTTTTTAAAAAGGTCTTAATGGTCTTAAAAGGGTCTTAATGGTCTTTAAATAGGTCCTTAATGGTCTTAAAAGGGTCTTAATGGTCTTTAAAAAAGTTCTTATTAGTCTTCTTAATCATTTTCACAGTGATGGCTCCGTTTGCGATGTCATCATGGCGTACAGTGCATCTGTTGGAGATAAAATG
>NC_051388.1:49862379-49868237 GCF_015228065.2 Penaeus monodon | reverse complement strand
GCAGTCCCGGTGTTTGTTTTTAATTTGCAGATCAAGAAATAAAAAATAAAAAACAGATTGCGACCGCCCCCCGGGACTGAAGCCATGAAAAGACCCGCCACCTGTTTACCCCGAAGAAAAAGCTTTTATGTATATGGCAGTAAATAGCTAAAGAAAATAGATAAAAAAACTTATATTTGAAAATTACAGAATGGGTCTTGTAAAAAGAGAGAAAAAAAGAAAGAAAAGTTGAATATAAAAAATACAGATTTTAATTTGCCCCGCGATGAAAGATAGATAGCGTCAAGTACCATCCCCACCTTTTTTTTTAAGATATGACAGTATTTAAATAATAAAATAATAATAATAATAAAAGAAAAGAAATTGGGAGTACCACCCTTGCAGTTCAGCGCGCTACCTCTTGAGCCATGGTAGCGACTTGCCCTATAACACCTGCGTTTAACATGTATATTATATCTATGTAAATACGTTTATATCTATACTCTCTCTCTCTCTCTCTCTCTCTCTCTCTCTCTCTCTCTCTCTCTCTCTCTCTCTCTCTCTCTCTCTCTCTCTCTCTCTCTCTTACACACACACACACACACACACATAGAGGAGCGCACGCGTTATATCTTCACCACATATATGCGATGAGGGTATAAAATATGATTAATTGTGATTTTTATGATAATAATAATGATAATAATAATAATTATTGTAATCACAATAATAGTAATAATTATTATGATTATAATGATAATAATAGTGATAATAATAATGACAAATATATAACGATGATTGTGAAAATAAAAATGATAATAATAAAGTCCTGTTACATTTATGCTTCAAACGATATAATTTATTAACACACACACACACACACGACACACACACACAACACACACACACACACACCACACACCACAAAACACCAACACACACACACACACACACCCACACCCCACACCCCCGGAGTTTTCGGGAAAAACCCTTTCCAAACATTAACTTCTTAATCCTCGCCACCGTGGCCGAGCGGGTTAAAGGCGACTGTCTCGAACCCGCAACCGCGGGGCCGAATACGCGGTCGCGGTTGCCCGGGGCTGAAAGATATGAAAAGCCCCGGGCACCCCCACCCCTTTTTTATTTATCAGAATGTAATGAGTTACGTAACTCAACTCAACTCCTTACGTAAAGTTAGGAGTTGAAAATGACTAAATTAATAATAGTAATAATAATAATAATGGTAATAATAATAATAACAATAATATCAACAATGATACTATTATTACTATAATGATAACAATAATGATGCTAATAATAAAATGGTGGCGATAATGATAATACTAAGAATAATCATGAAAATGGTAACAACAGCAATAACCATACTGATAACGGCAATAAAAGTGGTAACTCAATAAAAAATCAACGTTGCATCTTGCCCCACGTTGAAAGGTTGAAAGATGTGGAAAGCCCTCGCTGAAAAGACAGAAAGGAGATTTAGTTGCAGCCTCGTGTGGGGATAAGTGACACAATCCCTCCCCATAATAAAAAAGTTACATTTCGATTAACATATTCTTGACGTTTTTTACTTCAGTAACATGTGAACCCTCGAATGCCTACCTAGCCACTGGGTGGCCTAGCCAGCCCAAGTCAGTGCTGGTCCCAAGCCCGGATAAAATAGAGAGAATGATTACCTAAAAAAAGTACCACCGGCACTCTCCGTGGAAAGGAACTGGGGACCCTACCACGTACTCACTCCAAGAGCATCACAACATGAAAACTACAATTAAGTATCATGCTGTGACCACGGCGGCTCAGACATGAACCTACCGTTAAAAGAAGAACATGTGAACACACACACATATGCCCGCGCGCGCGCATCAAATAACTTTTTAACTTACTCCTGTTGCTCCTCGCCACGGTGGCCGAGTGGGTTAAGGCGCCTTTTTCGAACCCGCGATCGCGGGGCTGAATACGCGGTCGCGGGTTCGAGTCCCCCACGCCCATTTTTTTTTTTTTTTTTTATAAGAATAGAAATAGAATAGAGTAGAAATTAATATTTGAATAAGAATGAAAGAAGAAAGAAAGAAAGAACAAAAAAAAAACGATTGATACCTCACACGAGACCGAAACATTTAAAGATACCCGGCCACCTATTCACCCTAAAAATAAGCTTTTGTATATAATGGCAATGAAATGTCTAAATGTCTAAAAATATGTAAATAAGAGAATTATAGAATGTGATTTTGTCTGTGGCAGGAAAATAAGAAATGGAAAAAAATAATAACTATAAAAAAATGCAGATTTCCACTTTGACCCGCGATGGAACTATTCCACACACGATTTTTTTTTTTTTAAGATACAATGACTGTATTCTAAACAATAAAAGTAATAAAACAATATTCAGAGTAACACCCTTGCCTGATTGGATGTCCTTCCTCATCAACTGCAGTTCAGTGCGCTGCCTCTTGAACCACGGCAGCGACTTCCCCTACAACACCTGCGGTCGACATATATGTTTTATTCATATACACACGTTTAAATACACACGTTCATATATATATACAAACCCTTACCAGCTAATTCTGATCGCCCCTCGCCACGTTGTTTAGTAGCTTAAGGTCTCGTATTCACGACCGCGGCTTCCAATCCTCCAAAGGGAGCTTTCCTCTGGTTGCGACCTCGCCCGGGGCTAAAGGAATTGAAAGGCTCCGCCCCCCCCCCCCTCAAGAAAAACAAACACGTTTTTACATGAAATATTCTTTAGTATACTTGCGCGACCCTCGTGGATGGGCAGGGATACTATGCCGAAGCTCAACGTCTAGATAACAATACGGCCGGTGTGTTAAAACTGTACGAGGCCCGAAGCAATAAATATTATTATACGGACATGCAAATGGACAGAAATGAATACATATCTATCGGTTTAAACATGCATACCTAGCAGATAGATAAATAAATGTATATCTATCAGTTAGATAGACAGATATTTGCATTTCTATGTATATGCCTGTCCGTATGTATAAATATTCATTGGCTCGGGCCTCGCATAATTTTAACAAACCGGCCGTTAATCAAAATTCTGAATAACGATATTATCTATATCTATATCTATATCTATATCTATATCTATATCTATATCTATATCTATCTATCTATCTATCTATCTATCTATCTATCTATCTATCTATCTATCTCTATCTATCTATCTATACCTATATACACACATATGTGTGTGTGTGTATATATATATATATATATATATATATATATATATATATATATATATATACAACATATGTATATATATATATATATGTATACACACACACACATACATATATATGTATACACACACACACACACACACACACACACACATATAATACATATATATGTGTAATATATAAAATATATATATATATATATATATATATATATATATATATATATATATATATATATATATATATATATATATATATATATATATATATATATATATATATATATGTGATTGATTTGTGTGTGGTGTGTGGTGTGTGTGTGTGTGTGTGTGTGTGTACACACACACACACACACACACACACACACACACACACACACAACACACACACACACACACACACACATGTATATATGTACGAAAAGGAAGCCGAGCGATCTAGGTGTTAAAGTCTACGGCAATTGTAACCACATTTAACCAAAAAATCAGACCGGATGTAAATATTCTCTGTTTTTCGCTTCGTAGAGGAACTTTTTGTATGTGAATAAAAAGGCAGAGGAAAGACAGGGGAAGGGAGGGGAAAGGCAGGGGGAAGGGAGGGGAAAGACAGGGGAAGGGAGGGGAAAGGGAGGGGAAGGGAGGGGAAGGGAGGGGGAAGGGAGGGGGAAGGCAGGGGGAAGGGATGGGGGAGGGAGGGGGAAGGGAGGGGGAAGCAATAAAGAGGGAAAGACAGGGATTAAAAACTTGGAAGGAGATGGAAAAGGAGCAAAGAGAAAAAAGAACAAAAAGGTAAACGAAACGAAGAAAGAGGAAAAAGAAAAAGGAAAGCGAAGCAGAAGAAAAAGAAGATGAAGGAGGAGGAGGAGAAGCGAGAAAAACAAGAAAACAAGGAAATAGAAACATAAAACAAGATTATGTATTTTCTATTTTGGGCGAAGAAAAAATAAGAAAAAAAAGTAATCAGGAGAAGATAGAATAAAAATTGTGAAAAAAACACGAAGAAAACGAAAAAAACATCCCCATCCATACACAAAAAAGGAAAAAAAGAAACAAGAGAAAAAAATAACATAAAAAAAGAAGAGAGAGAAATAAGAAAAAAAAAGGGAAAGAGAAATAAGAGAAAAAAAAACAAATAAAGAAAAAAGAAAGAAGAGAAAGAGAGAGAAAAAAATGAAACAAAAGATAAAATATATATAAAAAAGGGAAAAAAGAAAGAAAGAAGAGAAAAAATGAAAACAGAAAAAAGAAACAAGAAAAAAAAAATACAAATAAAGAATAAAAGAAATAAGAGAGAGAAAAAAGGAAAAGAAATGAAACAAAAAAAAGAGAAGATAGAAAGAAATAAGAAAGAAAAAAAGAGGAATAAAGAAAGAGGAGAAAATAACTATATGAAAATGAAAAGAACGAAAAAATAAGAGAAAAAAAAGGAAGAAGGAAAAAGGAGAAAAACATTTTAAAAGGAGAAGCGAGAAATAAATACGAGAGAAAAAAAAAGAAGAAAGAAAGAAAGAAAGAAAGAGGAAAAAAATAAAAAGGAGAAGAACGAAATAAACAAGAGAGGAAAGAAAAGAAGAAAGGAGAAACAAAAAAAGAGAAAAAATAGACACATGAAAAAGAGAAGAAAAAAAAAAAAAAGACTAGAGAGAAAAATAAAAAAGAAGAAAAAAGGTGAGTGAGGATGCGAGCATGTGTGTGTTTGTGTGTGCGTGTATGTGTGTGCGGGTGTATGGGGGTGTGTGTGTGTTGTGTGTTCTTTTTTTTTTTTTGTTACGAGTTTATGTCTCAGTTTTTTTTGTGTGTTTTTATTGACATGTTCTGCTTTTCTCCTTCCCTCCGCTTTCCCTCTGCTTTTCTCCTGCTTCCCCCTGCTTTTCCCTCCTTTTTCCCTGTCTTTCCTTTCCCGTTCTCCTGTCTTTACCCTGTCTTTCCTCTACTTTTCCCCTCCCTTTCCCTTGCCTTTCCCTTGCCTTTCCCTTGCCTTTCCCCCTCCATTTTCCTTGCCTTTCCCCTGCCTTTCTCTTGCCTTTCCCCTGTTTTCCCCTTCTTTTCCCTGCCTTTTCCTTCCCTTTTCCTTGCCTTCCCTCGTCGCTACCTACCCTTCTCGCCCCCCCTAGCCTTGCAACACCCTTTCCCTCTTTTTTTCCCTTTTTCCTCCCCGTCGTTATCTTCCTCTACCTTTTCCTTTACTTCACTTGTCTTTCGTTCTTGCCATATCTGTTGTTTTCCTCCAGTGCCTTTTGCCTCTTTTTCCTTTGTTTAACCCCTTCCTTTTCCTTTTCCCCTGCCTTTCCCGGCCTTTCCCTTCCCTGTCCCCTGCTTTTCCCCTCCCTTTCCCTGCCTTTCCCCTGGCTTTCCCCTGCCCTTCGCCACCCTTTTCATTTCCCTTTTTTTCTTCTGTCTTCCCCCAGTCTTTCTCCTTTCTGCTGCTCTTCCCTTACCTTTCCCCTGACTTCCGCCGTTCTTTCCCCTTCTTGCTGCTTTTTCCCAGCTTTTCCTTTGTCCTTCTTTCGCCGTGCATATCCCCTTCCTTTCCCCTGTCCTTCTCCCTTTCCCCTGTTTTCCTCCTGCCTTTCCCCGTCCATTCTCCGACCTTTCCCCGTTGCCTCTCCTTTCTCCTTCCTTCTCCCCTGCATATCCCCATCCTCCTTTCTCC
>NC_051388.1:49832379-49842379 GCF_015228065.2 Penaeus monodon | reverse complement strand
GATACTGTACATCATGCCTTCAGACATCCGATGCCAAACCGTCTGTCCTCCTGCCAGACACTCGTAATTTAACAGAGATTCCAGCTGTAAATATCAATTATTCATTTGCATATAACTGTTTCCCGGAAAAAAGAGCAAAATAATTACACTGGTTAAAAATAATATAATTTGTGATTAAATCCTGTGAGGAAAAATAATTAGATACATTTTATTTTTGTTATCGACATGAATTATCTTTTTTTTACCAAGCATTCTTCCATATATCGAGCGAAAATATTGTACCTTTATCCTGAAAACAAGAGAAAATATGAACAAAATTTAAACAACTATATTTCTACGAGAACAAATCTTGGAAAACCAATAAAAATAACATTGTGGCTAAACTAGAATTTATACCAGTAGAACTGTTAATAAGTAAAGAATAAAATTTATTACTTGTTTGATTAACACGAATCAAAATATATATCACGCCATTCTGTGGATAAATCCTTTCGCTTAATGAGACGGATATTCATCATGTTTAAAGCTTAGTTAAAGTAATCTGATATTCAAATGTGATAGAAATTAAAATAACAATGACGTAAATCAAATTTAGTCAGAAATAACATTCAGTGAATACAAAGTTCAAAACAAAACAGTATAAACACACACACAAATACAAAATAAAAACAGATCGACAGTAATGTAAACACAAACACACTCGATCGAGTCACCTTACGAAGCACGGGAATCGAGCAAGCGTAAAAAAACAGGGGCTCCTTCCAACGACACGCCGGGAGAGACGCCAGCAGGAGAGCCAGGTCCTCGTCATCCTCCTCCTCCTGGCACCAGAACACCGTCAGACTCTTCAGGAGATCCTACACAAGGGAGAGATGCGAAGTGGTCTGCGTGATGCGTTTTGCCCACACAGTCAATTTTGGGATTTGAGATCGTGTCCCGTAATTACCATTGATTGGTGGTACCTTTGTTTACATCATTTATGTTAGATTTTTATTTATATACGGGTCATTTAGACTGTATTTCGATCGACTTATGATACTTGCATTTTGACTTCTGATATTTGCAACGTGTAATGTCATTTTTAATGCCTCATGGCTATCCTATCAGCGTAAAATTTGACCTCGTGACTTGAAGACATAGATGTGTGTGTGTGTGTGCATATATATATATATATATATATATATATATATATATATATATATATATATATATATATATATATATATATAATGTATATATATTTGTATATATATCTACACACACACACACACACACACACACACACACACACACACACACACACACACACACACACACACACACAACACACATATGTGTATATATGTATATATATATATATAATATATATATATATATATATATATATATACATATGTGTGTGTGTGTGTGTGTGTGTGTGTGTGTGTGTGTGTTGTGTGTGTGTGTGTGTGTGTGTGTGTGTGTGTATAATATATATATACATATATAATGTATATATATTTGTATATATATCTACACACACACACACACACACACACACACACACACACACACATATGTATATATTATATATATATATATATATATATATATATATATATATATATATATATATACATATGTGAGTGTGTGTGTGTGTGTGTGTGTGTGTGTGTGTGTGTGTGTGTGTGTGTGTGTGTGTGTGTGTGTGTGTGTGTGTGTGTGTGTGTGTGTGTGTGTGTGTGTGTGTGTGTTCACATATGAAAATGCATTTCTCATCCCTTCCCACTAGAAATAACGCGTTGCTAAATGCCCAGCGATCGAAATGAAATACAACTCGAGCTTCGGCGCAGGACTCACGGTGGAGCAGGAGGGAGTAGCCACCACCAAGGACGAAGACGGGTGGCTCTCTGGAACGTAAACAGCTGTGGAGAATTCTTGGACCAAAGGATGACGGAGCTTTGTGTCGACGATTCCGTATATCTGAAAGGTCGACGGTCATTTTATATGTGATTTCTTCCCGCTTCATTGCGTAAGCAGTACTAAGGATTCCTATTACTTGAAAGTTTAAGGATTCTTGTATCGACTGGTTAGATTACCTCATCTTTTGTCCCCTAGATTTCAAAATACAGGTATACTGTATATGATATATAGCGTTCATTGGCTGTTGATTGTACTGAACTTTTGTTGACTGACAATGCCACTATACTGAAGATATGCGTTTATTTTTCCATATCAAAGGGAAAAAACAAGATCAATAATCGAACAACCATTCCTCACATCCTCACAACAACAACAACTAGTCTTATTTCAGAGGACGAAAATAAACAAACAGATAAATAAACAAAAATAAACTACTCACAGAAGCTGAATGAGGAAGATACCGGGACATTCGATCTTTCAAGCCAGCCAGTTCCTCACACGACACCTCACGCATCATATGAGTTGGTTTGGTTGCGATCCCACCACTCATATTGCTGAATGCAACTGTACATGCGAATACGGGCACAGGTATGAATATAAGTTCACGTACACTGGTCTGTTTTATCACTTTAATTAGTGTGTATGTTTGTAATGCATTTATGTGTTGTTTTTTAGAAAGGGTAAGGGTGCGATGCATTTAACGTTTCTCCACTATAAAATATCGATACAGAATTATTCATTCTTGTTCATACATATATATTCCTACCAACAAAAAAAAAAATAAAGAAATACTATTTAAAAAATACTAACCCTCAACTTAGGCAGTAAGTTCATCACTTAGAGAGAGAATAAAAAGATACTTACATCCTCCCAGCGTCTAGAGTGTTGCAGCGTTGCCGGTGGGGATGGTGCCTGAGTGTCGAGTGCCTCGTCGTTCAAGGTCTTGCCCCGTAACGTCGACTATCTTGAAAGAGTAATAAAGATAAGGTTTCGTCTTTTGTCTACTTATCTCTATTATCGTACGTCGCTTTCATTCACCAATCATGCGCTTTGCTCGTGTATTCCTTTGTTATTCTGCTCGAGATGTGGAGCTTCCTCCCATATGTTCTTTCACTGGGATGCATCTTACGCGGTTATTAAAAGATAACAGTAACATTATCATCAACTTTTATCACCAACTACTGTGACGCTCCCGGAAGTTCTATCTGAACTACAGCCATGTTTTAGGTTTCTTCTTCTTTCAAGTGCCCTGTCCCACAAGGAAGTTGGCGATCATGGATTTCCATGATTTTCTTGGCAATTTAGAGCGGTGGTTTGCCGTTGCCTTCCGCCCGGTGTTTTTATCGAGTCACCATCTCTATTTACCAGGTTCTGAAACCGGCACCGACTTGGGCTGGCTTGCCCACCCAGCGGCTAGGCAGGCAATCGGGGTGAAGTCACAAGTCATTATGTGTTCCTGAGCTTCTTCCAAAACCAAGAAATATGCGTTACAAGTCGGGCAGAGGGGCTTCAGAGGTTCCGAGTAGGCGGCCATCTCCGTTGTTTCCAAACAGTCCTCGAGGCGAAGCGAACTTCCTCCAAACCAGCTCGCTTCGCCACGCAACGCTTCGCGAATCGTTTTGTCAAACTTCACTTGATTTCGCCACGGTGCGCACTGCCCAAGTGAACGCACGGATGGAAATATTTGAAAAGATGATAAGTTACGGTTGTGTTTTTCCTGTTTCATTTTTCTTTATTTTTCGTTTTTTATTTTTTTCGTTCGTTCTTCTTTGTCTCACTTTCTTTAGGAGAGGGGCGGGAACAAACTCCGTTTGAATTATTTAATTAGGGTATGACATCACCATAATTTATTTAACCCAAAATGATAAACTGACAGAAAAAAAGTAATTAACAACTGCCCGCCATATCTGATAAACTCACTCTCTAATAACTAATCGTCTAGGTAACAATAAACACAGATACAACTATATGATATAGATTTTTTCATGTATACATGCATGTTTTCCGCGACTTCACAGTGTAGTGGAAGGTACAATAAGACATATTACGAATGAAAATACAATACGTGAACACTTCTATATGTATGTACGTATCTGAAGGTTATATAAGTGTTTTTTTTTTATTAGTAGGTTCAACGCCTCAGTGGGCCAAGAAACGCGGCTGAGAACTAGTGTGGTGCTAGTAGCAGTGGTTGGAAGTTCGAGTCTCCTTGTTACGACTAGTGACTAGGATCATAACTGTTGTTAGAGTAGAAACCATGGCCACTAGTACACGGGAAGGCGATGTTAACTACCTGCGACTTTTTTTTTCATAATAGCGGGATTACGAAAGGCTTACATTATTTAGTCAAAATAACCAATGTCTTACACAAGCACACACATACACACACACACACACACACACACACACACACACACACACACACACACACACACACACACACACACACACACACACACACACACACACAAGCAAACAAACGATGGAAAAAAAATCGACCATGGATTATTAGCCCGGGATTAATGAAGCTGCAGAATATTTAGGATTAATATCAGATGCCTTGTGTGTGTGTGTGTGTGTGTTTCTATGTATGTGTGTGTGTGTGTTTCCGTGTGTGTATGTGTGTGTGTATTTCTGTGTGCGTGTGTCTGACTGTGTGTTCATGTGCGTTATCAGTTCTCCCACATTTTCAATTGTGAAGGCATCATGTCTCCATACTGGTCCATGTCTCGACAGTTCCAGCGTCAAGCATCCTTGCGTTTTTTTTTTTTTTTTTTTCTCTCTCTCGATAGAGCTATCATCCGCTATATCCGTAGCAAAGATGTCCGTCGTAATTCGACATGAATATTATACTGATATATATATATATATATATATATATATATATATATATATATATATACAGTATGTGTGTGTGTGTGTGTGTGTGTGTGTGTGTGTGTGTGTGTGTGTGTGTGTGTGTGTGTGTGTGTGTGTGTGTGTGTGTGTGTGTGTATAGAGAGAGAGAGACAGACAGACAGACAGAGTGACAAGCAGACGGATAGGCAGACAGAATAATTATCCAAACTAGACGAAGCTAATCCAGGTAAAAGAGAGTGGTTCCTCAGAACATCGGAGCAAAGCCTGCACACACTTTCAAGATGATTAAGTCAGGGTATGCGGTAGTCCTCTGGTCCCCCACGTGTTCGATCTCTGATACGAAGAAATACCTGCTCATACAGTGACCAAAACCTCGTTAAATACTCAGCTGTTAAGGGAGAATTCGGAATCTTCTCTTAAGGTGAACGAGATCTGGCGGAGATGAAAACTTAATTCGGTGTACATCGACTTCGCTTCGAATAGGTATTCGAACGCACTGAAATATTTGTATGACTTACGTATAGTATAAGCCGAGTTTATTTATCTTTTTATGCTAAATTCATGGATTTTACGTCTTATCTTTCACACTTATCCATTTATTTACCAAGGTTTATTATTGTTGTCATAATATCACTGTTTTATTTGAACAATGAAATGCATAACAACCGTATTCTCTCTGGTGAGCAATGATATCATGCTGGTAATACTCCTCGATATATAAGCAGCTCAGTGTCTCTGGGATGTTACAATTCTGCGGAAGATTGGCGAATCCTAAATTATAGAGTGGTTTTCCCGGCCCCTATTGCATATTTGTGGGTGCGTGCTGGTTCCAAGGCATGTGCACTTCTTGCCTCGGAATCTCAAGAAATGTTTTTGTTTTGCAAAAACGAAGAGTGACTCACCTGAACCGCATAATTGCTGGGAATGCACTTGGAATTCCCTGCGTTCGACGGAAACACGAAGGGATTTTATGAGATTCATATTCTTTGAGGAAGATACGTGAAATTTTAGATTATGTTGCATATATGTCTACTCTTGCAACACTGTGCGCGCATTATATATATATATATATATATATATATATATATATATATATATATATATATATATATATATATATATATATATATATATATATATATATATATATATGAATATATGTGTGTGTGTGTGTGTGTGTGTGTGTGTGTGTGTGCATGCATGCATGCATGTATGTATGTATGCATATGTATATGTATATGTATATGTATATGTATATATACATACATCCATATATATATATATATATATATATATATATATATATATAATATACATATTTTATATATATATGTGTGTGTGTGTGTGTGTGTGTGTGTGCGTGTGTGTGTGTGTGTGTGTGTTTGTGTGTGTGTGTGTGTGTGTGTGTGTGTGTGTGTGTACATATATATATATATATATATATATATATATATATATATATATATATATATATATATATATATATATATATAAGTGTATGTGCGTACATAGTTTATTTATGCGCAAACAGACGCATGCAGTTCTCAGTAATTTTCATAATGAATAGGCAGCATATACGACACTTTATTATGCCGTCGTCATCAGGAGTAATGATGCCAGTGCAGTCATGTTAGTATTTGCTTCTTTTTTGTTTCTTCTTGCTGCCTGCAACCTCTCTTGCTTTCGCCTTTTTCTTTTTTTTTCTCTCTCTCTCTTTTTCCCCAATTTCTCCTTCTGAGTAGAAAAGAAAACAATATATTTTCGAAGTGGACTGCCTTTTCGTGATGGTGATAAGGAAATGAAATCACACGCAGAGACCTCGAAATAATATACCTTTCTCCCCCTTTAAACAGCCTACGCCATGACTTCATTATGACAAATCACACTGATTTTATACCATTGAGAATAAAGATTTTGTTTACCAGATCATCAGGGTAAAGGGAGACTTCCCGTATTTTTACAAAATAGTATAAAGCAATGGTTTATGTATAACATAGATAGTATATTAAAAAAGATTCTGACCGGTCTCCCCAAGCGTCACTGCCTGAAACCCTAGCTTTTGCCTCTGCTTCTCCGCCTCATTTGTAAACACACCATGGTAAGCTCACAATATCGCAATATATTGTATTAATCAAAAGCCTATTGAAGATTATTCGTGTATCTTTGTGTAAACATTTAATTGCAGTCCATGATGATCAATGTATATGCACCGTATGTCTCTTTCTGTGTCCCTTTGAGTTCGCAAAGCCTCGTTTAGTCTGTAAATGTATAAATACCAAACACATGAACATAAACCAGTTCACTCCATAGGCTGTAGGTTTGTAATTCCACAATGTGACTTGTATATTGACACTGCCTCTGCAAATGTCACAGCTGCATCTACAACAGGCGTCCTATTATTAAGCAGTAACTGTAGTGATGACCGGGGTATCAAATTCATTGCAATCTAGTCTAATGTTAGCACTTCCCATATATGGTACTGTAAATATAAATATATATCCACGGCATATTCTAGAATCAGCAAAGAGCAATATTGGCATTATTTATGAGCAAAATTAGCCGTTTTTTTCTTTTAATTTCTTTTATCAGGGATTGTAAAAATCATATATTTTTTACTAGATGATAATAACAATGATAATAATGATAATGATGATGATATTAATGATAATGATGATGATAATAAGGATAATGATGTTGGTAATAATGATAATGATAAAGATGATGATAATAAGGATAATGATGATGATGATGATGATGATGATGACAATATTATTATTATTAATGTTAATAATAATGATAATAATAACAATCATAATAATAATAATAACAATAACAATAATAATAACAATGATAATAGTAAAAATAATGATGATGATGATGATGATGATAATAACGATAACGATAATCTTTTCATATATGATGTTAATACTCTGCGATGTCAGACAAATACCACAGCTAACTTTATGTATGGACTATATTTCCGCGACCTGGTTAAGCGTCCATACATCGTTACTAATATTATCTCTTACCGAAGTCGAGTCTCTCCATACAATGTAACTGTTTTAGAATATACGCAGAAGTACAGAAATACATGAAATACAGAAATAATGATATTGTGACCTTAACAATGACGAAAATATCTGAGTGAATGAAGTTATTGTTCAGGAATCGTTATATATGTGAGTGTTCTTCTAAGGCATCCCTTATAACTTGTGGATCATACAGATCCGTATGACCTGTATTGTTATATAAGAATGAATATTATCTCGTGTTGTATTGTTATATAAGAATGAATATTATCTCGTGTTAAGCATATGCATAGTCTTATCTTAGGGAAAGATATTTACGATCTACACATTGATAAGGACGAGAATTATCGAGTTATAAGCATATGTATTGTTGCTAGTATTGTCTCACGATAACCATACACAGCTACCATTACCAGCACAAAAAAAAGATATACAAAAGATGAATTAATTCTTTTGATTGGTTATCCCTATGGTGACTACGTATTGTTCGTTGATTATAAATAAGTTTATAAAACGTACGCTTTTTTATCATTCATTATCGTAATTTACCATAGTTTGCATCTTTTTTAGAAAGTGATTTTTCCTTAATTATAACACCACTATTCATCGCGCCACCTTACCTTCCCTCATTATCCTTCCTCATACTTTTAAGGACGTCAAATTTGAAACGGATCGATAAGGCAAGTGATGCTGCCTATGACTTGTTTCAAGGATACCGCAGTTAACAGCCAATGTATATAACAATACCGTTTTTACTATAGAAGAATAGAATCTTCAAAAAGGTTATGGAAATGACGCAATTCTTGGTCTATTGAGTGGTCGTAACAGAGCCTTGAGTTAAGACTTGGCGATTAATGGTTCTACTAGTGACGTCAGCACTCCAAAGAGGCACGAGCTTAAACGATTATCAGGGAAGAGAAATTCCGCTTAGTATTGGTCGCTCTGAATTACTGCAAGTCATTCTTGGCGGATATTCAGTTCTAGTTTATAGCAAGTGTTAGAAAATGCCAAATTCCATTTTAAAAAAATGACTTTACCTACAGTAAAATCCCAGGATGTTTTTTCTTTCTTTCTCTTTCTTTCTTTCTTTCTTTCTTTTTCTTATTTCATCTTATACTTCCTTTCTTTTTAAGAGCCTCTGAAAAGACGCCGGGCTCCGGATTTATCTAAATCCCCTTAGGAAATATCTCAAGGGAAAATTTGTGAATGTGTTTACTCATGCACACGAGTTCCCAGCCGCGATCCCGACAGCCGGCATAAAATACCAGTCTCCGCCACATATATAAAGGAAGAGACAGACGCGAAAATAATATTCAACACTTCCTCCCATTCCATATCAGTTCGTTCCAAAACCCACTTTAATTCAGCCACGTTAGACGAAACAGAGGGAAAGGAGGAGAGAGAGAGAGAGAGAGAAAAGGGGAGGAGTCTCGCCTTTCGGGGGGGCGACGAGCGTAAATACTCTTCATCGGACGCAACAACTGACGGGAAATGAACGATCAGCTGTTTCTTGGCCTTGAGATTTTCGTAAGCTCGTTTCCCACTGTGGATTGTGCACTGGATATAATTACGATATACAGTTATCAATTCATTTTCCAAGTCAAGGATGAAAGGAACGTGACCAAAATCAAATGTTTCCCAAATCTATGCAAATAACAATATACGCTATCCCACAATAATAATTAGAATAGGACGCAGTGGTACACATTGTAATCAAAGGGTCTCGATACTAACTCATTAAAATCACAGTTAGATATCAGCACTGTAATAAGAGGGGAATTTTCTGTACTGTCCTGCATCCTTAATGGCATCGTTTTCTATCATTCATTAACCTAAAAACATCGTTTCTATCATTCATTAACCTAAAAACATTGTTTATATCATTCATTAACCTAAAAACATCGTTTCTATCTTTCATTAACCTAATAACATCGTTTCTATCAATCATTAACCTAATAACATCATTTTCTATCATTCATTAACCTAATTACATCGTTTTCTATCATTCATTAACCTAGTCAGTGAGATATTTCAATAGGAAAAAAACAGCGCTACTCAACCTTCTTGCCAATGCTTCAATAACTATTTAGCTTTCGTAATATCGAAACAGCAACTTGACTTAGCTTAGCAGAGACGTATAGATGCTAATATGATAATTCCATAACATACGCATCGAGTACATTCTTGTATTCCTTGCTCAATTGCTCGTA
>NC_051388.1:49830237-49832279 GCF_015228065.2 Penaeus monodon | reverse complement strand
TTTTTTTTTAAATCGTGTATGCTAAAAAAGAAAGAAAGAAAGAAAAAAAACATGCTTCAGTCCTTAGAATGTGATTCATGAGATTTTTTAATAACAATATCCTTCTCAGCGGACTTGTCATCGTTCTTACTGTTATTTTTACCATTCATGTCACTGTTATCGATTCAGCTTCCTTTTTGAGATATCTTACTTACATATTCTGAAGTATATTCCTCTCTAAAATTCTATCGGAATTGTTACTGGAATTCAGACATAACATGCATAATACTGTACGGTTGGTATTCGTGGCACTGAGTTGCGCTTTAGTCTTTTTATGACGTGAAATATGCGCCCCCATATACACGCATTTTACAATATCCAGTACATAAAGTAAGTTATGTTATGTTATTTTATATGTACAGGTACCTGTTGAGAAATTTCAAGCAATTGTTAATCTTTGGAAATAATACTGAGAACGAACACAACAATATAAATGAGAAAGGTTTGCCAAAACGAATACTGTCAAACGTTAATCATATAGGGGATAAATCGTTTCAAATGCAGTAATTGACTTTTTGCTGTGATGCAGTTGTATCTTCGTTTATAAGCTTTCCTTCTTATATACAGAAATAGACTTTGAACAGCAGTATGATCTGACAATATGCTTGGTTTTAAAACTGATGATGAAACAGAAAAGTTGCCAGTTGCAATAAAATGTCTGCATCTTGGCTTCTCAATCTACATTGTTTCATTCAAGTTATAAGCGTAACATATCTTCTTTAACTAAATTAGTCTTAAATGTTGTGTACAAAGTAGAGACATGAAACCCAACGTCTCACCAAGGAATATGACGCTCTAGAAAATCTGCTTTACCAATGTGATTAACATATTCCGTATTCCATAGGACTCATTACCACTACCAAACGTCAATTAAAGCGGAGTTGATTGCTCTTCGGGAACTGACGAAAGAGATCGAGAGACCTCATTTTATTTTGTTTTGTTTTGCTTTTGTGTTGTAATATCAGCATTAGTTGCATGTTATGGATAAATATATATTTCACTTGCTTTCATTTATTCAGTTCTTATCGAGGGAAGTTGATACAATAGAGAAGCGAATTTAAAAACTTTTTACGATTATGAAATGCACATTTGGCACTTATTCAATAGGCGTAATAATGCCTTTTGGGTTTCTTAGCAATGTCATAAAATTTTACGTTCATACATATTCGTTTTCCATTAATTTATTGCTGATAGTTTCGTACCATGTAACATAATTTTTAAGGATCTCAGTTGCACTAATTTTCGGCCAGGCTGAGTCCGTTGTAAACAGAATTGGAACAGAACTGGATGTGATGAAATCAAAAGGTTGCAATTGAAAAGAAATGTGAAAATGAAAAGTGTGAATTAAGCGGTATTAAATCAAGTTAATGTGAATTGATGACAGCAATGACAGAATAATATTTCACAATGCAATATGCGAATCATTATCGCACAGTAATCAGACTGCAGTATAGTCGAACAAACAGTAAAATAAACAGTTTGCTATCACAGAAATATTAAATAGAAGGGTTATTTTCTATGGCTAGCAAGCACTTCAGACCACAATGGTACAGTTTACGATATTCGAGCACTTTATGGAGGTTACAAGCAATTCTCAGTAACTTTGATTAATACTGGTTATTTGAACTCTACGAAGAATATGTGGTACTTTTTATCATAATTCAAACTGAAAGCTTTTTTTTTCTCTCTCTCTCTCTCTGAAATGTCTACCTCATGTCAACAAACTACTTTCTAATTTTGATTTTATATATCATAAATTAACTAAATGGAACTGTTATTGAAAATTTATGTTTAGCAATAAACTTAATCGAGCTGGCATTGACTAGCTAACATTTTGTTCTGAAAAAAATGAACTGCCTTCAGCCCTAAGTCATGGTGACGCTAAAATGGACTGGTATTTTCGCGTGAGACTCCAGTAATTAAGTGTAATTTGCAACTGCGATGAGGAAAATGAGCGCAATGAAATTGAAGACGATGTGCATTCGAGTTCCTGCAAGCTGTAG
>NC_051388.1:49802737-49815237 GCF_015228065.2 Penaeus monodon | reverse complement strand
ATTTCTGTTGTTGGTGTTTATGTGCGTAACAAAATTGTGCAAAATGAAAGGAAAGAGAGAGAGAGAGAGAGAGGAGGGGGGGGAGGGAGGGAGGGAGGGAGAGAGAGAGAGAGAGAAAAGAGAGAGAGAGAGAGAGAGAGAGAGAGACGGAGGGAGAGAGAGAGAGAGAGAGAGAGAGAGAGAGAGAGAGAGAGAGAGAGAGAGAGAGAGAGAGAGGAGAGAGAGAGAGAGAGAGAGGCGAAGAGAGAAAAAAAAAAACAGAAAAAAAAGAAAAAAAAGACTATAACAAGTGAAATATGAACAAACTCACAAACTTTTTCTCCATCTTCCGAACCTCACTAAACTACATCATAACACACGCCATACGAAATGAGAACAGTAATAGCCTATTAGGTAACCCTTACTCCAACGAGCACATATATAAACCATTCTTACTCCACCTAATTTAGTCTCGTACGTACCCTGACGGGGAGACCTTGCGTGACCCGCTCATGTTATCTCTGGCGCAGCATCCCGGTAACATGAGACCCACATCTGCAGGTGGTTTCTTATAGCGGAGGAGGAGGATGTCTGATGTAGCTTTTCAGTTTCTTTTTACTTTGGGTGAAATGTAAATATACACACGTACATAGTGTGTATATTGAATATATTTATATACATATATGTATATGCAGAAAATAAATAGATAGAAAAAACACATAAGCATAATTAGATACTGCGTACATACATAGAGCAACGTATAAATACATGCATAATACATGCTTATATACATAAACACATACAATTAATTATTCATCTCTGTGTTTCTTTTTATTCTTTTATTTCCTCTCCTTCCCCTTTTCTCTTTGATTTCGTTTCATTTCTTGGCGTTTTTTTATTGTTTCTTTGTTTTTGTATTTTTTTTTACCTCTCTTTTCCCATTAATTCATTTCTATAATATATCAGTTTATTACTTTTTATCTGCTGTTTCCCTTTTTATCCGATATTTTCCCTATATTTAATTTTCCTTAAATTCCAAAAGTAAAATTAGTCCACATGATAACAAGTTAACGAAAGAACGAATTACTGATAAATGATAACCGGGTAAAATATAGTCAAACATCAAAACAAAATAATGAGAGAAAGAATATTTAAAAGAATTTTTAATGACAATCACAGATATTAAAGAAAACTGGTAATAATGATTAAGAAAAGTGTTTCGAAATTCATCGCGAAGGACAAGACATTTCCTGAAAACTTGTTGGTGGCTCAAGAAACTTTTCGCGAAACTCATTAACTTTCATCGATTTAAATATGGAGTTGTTTTTTCTCACGCTCTTTGTCTTTTTTTTCGTTTCTTTCCTTCTCTCTTTCTCTTTCTCTCTCCCTTTATTATTTTTTTTCTTTTCTTCTCTCTCTCTCTCTCGCTCTCTCTCTCTCTCTTTCTCTCTCGCTCTCTCTCTCTCTCTCTCTCTCTCTCTCTCTCTCTCTCTCTCTCACTTCCTTAATCTTCATCGCTCTTTCTCACTCGTTCTCCAATTCACATATAAGCACATGCGCAGACGTATCATAACAGTTATTGGATATCATTACCATCTTATCAATTCTATGTATCTGTTTCATCTATAAATCATATCATATCATGTCTTGTTATCCGTATCTAGAACAGACCGACATATTTCATCGATCAGTTTTCGATAAGTGTGAAAGCCGCTGAGATTTCATAATAGTTTCCCAAAAAGGCCAGGCGTCCTAGTGCATATGTTATAACTCCTACCCCGATGCCTTCCGCTGCTTGGTCGCACTACATATATACATACACATACGCAAATGCATATATAGATTGACAGGTAGATAGACAGAAATATGGATAGAGAGATAGATAGAGTGATAGATAGATAGATAGATCGACAGAGAGAGAGAGAGAGAGAGAGAGATGGATAGATAGACAGATAGACAGACAAATATATAGATAGATAGATGGATGGATATTTAAATATATATATATAGATAGATAGATAGATAGTTATATATATAGATAGATGAATAAGTAAACAAAAAGATAGATAGACACACACACACACACACACACACACACACACACACACACACACACACACACACACACACACACACACACATACACACACACACACACACAGAATGAGAAAGAGAGAGAAGAGAGAGGAGAGAGAAAGAGAGAGAGAGAGAGACATTTGAAAAGAACAAACATAAAAAATATAAACAAATATAAAATGACGCGTCGTATTCATCAAACGTACTCATCAGAAAAAAAAATAATAATAAAAAGGATACACAAAGTAAATCCTGACAAGAATAAAAATATACACAAAGACTGTAGGGACAAATTCTGAATCAGGTCAGGGGAGGCCGTGGTCCAACCAACACATTTTAACAGCCAATAAGACAGATAGATAGATAAATAGATAGATAGATAGATAGATAGATAGATAGATGTAAGGTCGTTCATATCCCACTGACCAGCACAGAGGTTGACAACAGGTCATTTCTGAGTCAAGAGTCCTCGTAATATATTTCTTTCTCAAAAAAAAATGAAAAAAATTTTTGAATGTTTAAAAAAATTTAAATGATGGATAAAAAAAAAGCCAATGGAATTTGCTAATGCCCCAAACCCAAAACCTTTTTTTAAAATTTTAATATATATCTTTTTTTATAATATAAAATAAAAATATCTTTTTTTTATTTTTATATATTTTTTTTTTTTTGTGTGTGTGTGTGGTGGGGGTGGTGGTTGGGGTGTGTGTGTTTTTGTGGTGTGGTGTGTGTGGGTGTGTGTGTGGGGGTGGGGTTGTAGATAGATAGGAAAAAAGATAGATAGAAAATAGATAAAATAGAAAATAAAATTTGATTAGATAGTAAAATAGATAAAAAAAAATAAAAATAGATAGAAATAGAAAAAAAAGATAGAAAAAGATAGATAGAAAAGAAAAGGGTGAAATAGACAAAAAAAACCCCACACACACCACACAAAAACACAAAACACAAAAAAACCCAAACACAACCACACACACACCACACACCAACACACACACACACACAAAACACACACACCCCACACCCCACACACACAAAAGTTTTTATATATAAAAAATATATCAGGAAAACCCCGAATCATTGCCTAAAATTTTAATCTTTCTTAATAGGGACACATAATTTCCCCCTTTTTCAGAACAAAAAATTGAGAATCGCCCCTGAAAATTAAACATTTTCGCCCAAAACACAAAAATACGAAAAACCATGTTTTGTTTTTTTTGTTTTTTTTCGAAAAACTTATTTTTACTGTTTGAAAATATATTTTTTCCTTTCCTTTTCCCCCCCCTTCTTTTTTTTTTTTTTTTTTTTCTTTTTTTTTTTTCTCTCCCTTTTCTCCTCCTCTCTCTCTCTTCTCTTTTCTCTCATCTATTATCTATTATCTATCATCTATATATCTATCTATCTTTCCCCCCCTTTTTCTTTTCCTCTCTCTCCTTTTCCCTTCTTCTCTCTCCCCTTCTCTATCTCTCTCTCTCTTTTTCCCCCCCTCTCCTCTTATCTCTCTCTCTCTCTCTTTTCTTCCCCCACGGGGGCGAAGGCCCGCAAGGCAAAAGTTTTCAGTTTTTTAAAGAGTTTAGAATCCCATGTGTGATTTGGGGGGGTAATTTAACAAAATTTGGGAAGAAAATGAAAAAAATTTAACTGTGTCTGGGGAAAAGTGCCCTTTGGACCCCTGGGGGTATCCGGAAACGGGCCCTCTTTTGTTTTTTAGTCCCTCTCTCTTTTTTAATATTTCTGTCTGTCTGTTTTTTATGTCTGGTTTTTTGGGCGGGCTTTCTCGCTCTCTTTCTTATCTATCAATATCCTTTCCCTACCCCCTTCCCCTTCCCCTTTCTCTCTCCTCTCTCTTCTTCTTATTATTTTTTATTCTATTATCTATCCCCATCTATCTTTTATCTATCTATCTTATCTATCAACTTTATCACCCATATCTGGCTATTATATTTTCTATACAAAACACAACACACACACAAACAAAACACACACCACACACACACCCACACAAAACCACACCAACACACACCCCCACCCCACACCCCACAAAACCAAAAAAAATTATAATCTTATAACTTAATAAAATAAATAAATATTAAAATAATATATATAATAGATAAAAAATTATTTAAAAGGTTTTTTGTCTTTCCGTCTCTTTTTTTTAAAACTATCAGTACCCTTTCCTCTCTCCTTTTCTTCTCTCTCTCTCTCTCTCTCTATTTTTATTTTTTTTTTTATTTTTATTCTTTATTGTTCTTTTCTCTTTTTATTTTTTTTTTTTTTTTTTTTTTGTATTTTTTATTTTTATTTATTATTTTTTTTTTCAACCCTTTCCCTTCCCCTTAAAAAATTTTCCCCTTTTTAAATTTTCCATCAGAAAAAATTTTTTTTTTTTTTTTTTTTAAAAGGAACAATTTTTAATTTTTAAAAAACCTTTTTTTTTAAATTTATTAATTTTTATTTAAAAAATTTTTTTAAATTAAATTTGTAAATTGAAATTAAATTCAATTTCTTTTTTTTTTTTTTTTTTTAAAAAAAATTTTTTTTTTTTTTTTTTCGAAAAATTCCTCTGAAAATTTTTCTTTTTTTATCTTCCTCTTTTTTTTTTTTTTTTTCTTTCGACCTCTATTTCCTTTTTTTCTTCTCTGCCCTTTTTCTCCTGCTCTCTCCTTTTCCCCTCTCTCTCTCTTTTCTCTCTCTTTCTTCTTTTTCTCTCTCTCTTCTCTTCTCTCTCTTCTCTCTCCTTCTTCTCTCTCTCTCTCTCCTCTCTCCCCTCTCTTCCTCCCTCGGCTCCTCCCTCTTCCTTTCTTCTGTCTTCTTCTTCTATTTTTTCCCTACTTCTCTCTTCTATTATTGTTTATTATTATCTTTTATCAAATCTCTCTATTATCTATTATCCATCTATTACATCTTATCTTCGTCTATTATCATCTATATTCATCTTCATCTCTTCTATCTTCTTTATCTATCGTTTATTATTATCTACCCTTCCCTTTTTCTAAAATCTTTTTCTTTATCTATTTTATCATCTATTCTATCTATCTTTTATTTTTACTATTTTATCTATTATACATCTATCTTTAAAAACTATTTATCATCTATCTTTTATCATTACTTTCATTTTAATATTTTATTTATTTATTATTATATTATATATTATCACCTATTATTATGTATCTATTATCATTATTATTTCTCTCTTCTCCTCTTCTCTTCTCTCTTCTCCTTCTCTCCTCTCTCTCTCTTCTCTTTTCTCTCTCTTCTCTCGCTCTCTCCCCCCTCCCCTCTCCCTCTCTCTCTCCCTTCGTTTTCTCTCTCTCGCCGCTCCTCTTCTTTTAAAAAAGAAAGTAATTTGTATATAATTGGAGAATGCAAGAGTTTTTTTTTTCCCAGCTGCCCTGCTTTTGTTACCAGGGACCGGAGACCCATATAGCCAGTATGATATTGAATTGTAGATGTGTTTAGCGATTATTCCTAATATTTTCATTTGTAATCTGTTTTGAGTTTTTTTTTCCCCTTTCCCAGTTTACTTGCGGGAGTCATAAAGGGTCGAGTTATTTTATCACTCAAAATTTTTAATTTAGATTTTTGATTAGTAAGTTTAATCAGTGAGGGGAGAGGGAGAGGGGGGGGGGAGGGAGGGAGGGGGGGAGGGGAGGGGGAGAGAGAGAGAGAGAGAGAGAGAGAGAGAGAGAAGAGAGAGAAAAGAAAAGGAGAGGAGAGAGAGAGAGAAGAGAGAGAGAGGGGAAAAAAATAACAAAAGACAGAAAATTTTTACAGAAAAAAAAAAAGTAAAAAAAAAAAAACAAGGGAAAGAAAAAAAAAATTTAAGTATGGGTTTTAAAAAGGGGGTATAAACCCCGCTTTAATTTCCACTTAGAAATTTAAAGGAGTTGCTTCAAAGTGGTCTAGTCTGGCGCAGGGCATTTTGGCCGTGGACCGGTTTCTCCGTTTTTGCGCGTTGAATAAAATGAAAGGGGATCCAGTTTTAAGCTTAAAAGGGGGTTGAACAAATGACCTTATGCATTTTAAGTAAATTTTAACCAATTTTTTTTTGTGTGATATTATATTATATATATTTTTTTTGGTTTTTTTTTTGTTTTGTTTTTTTTTTTTTATTTTTTTTTTTTTTTTTTTTTTTTTTTTTTTTTTTTTTTAATTATATTATATTATTTTATAAATAATTTTTAATTTTATTATTTTGTTTATGTATGTATGTTGTATTTAGTATATGTATATATAAAATTTTGTTGTATGTATGCTGTGTAGTATGATTTAGTATGAAGTAGGTAGAGGGGGATTTAGTTTTGTATGTATGATTAACATTTTGTATTAAGCCCCGTTTTTTTATTAGATAATGAACTAGTAGGCGATACGGGTAGTACGGTTAGTTAAAACTACAAAAACCTTTTTAAAAATCCGTGGGGTTTTTTTTTACCCAATCTTGAAAATTTTGTCCCCTTGGTTTATTTTGGGCCATCAATTGCTTATCACAAAGCTGGCCCCCCAAAAACCTTTTTTATACCGGTTTTTAACTTAAGGGTTCCCGGTAAAAAAAATTTTAAAAAAAAAAAGGCCCCCTTTTTTTTCTGAAAGAAAAAAGGAAATTAAGGGGTTTTTGGGGAAAAGAAGGAAAATGTCGCAAAAATTAGAATGAAAAGGGCTTTGGGGGGAAAAAAAAAAAAAGTTTTTAAAATTTTTTAAAAAAAAAAGTTTTTCCCCGGTTGTGGGTTTTTTGTTTGGGGGGTTTTGGTGGTTGTTGTGTTTTGTTTTTTTTTTGTGTGTGTGTGGGGGGAAATTTTAATAATTTTAAAATATATATATATAAATATATATAATAATAATATATAATATATATATATAATATATATATATTTGTATAATGTATGTATTAGTTATATGATATGATATTAGATATAATAGTAGATTGTAGTATGTATGTGTTAGTGTAGTATTATGTAACATGTCAGCAGAGGACGGAATTTATGTTTGTATGTATGAAGTAAGCAATGTATGTAACACAATTAAAAAAACACAGCACACAAAAACAACAACACACGATACACACAACAACACCAAACACCTGTAATAATAATCAAGCTATTTATTTAGAAGCCCTGTAATACTTGCCAAACTTTACTCTCATTCTTATGTTGACACATGATTCCTCTCTATCAAACAAAAATTAGAGCCGCCCATGAAAATTTATATTACGGTATACTTTAACTACGATGCATTTATTCTTTGTCTTGTTTTGTTTTTTCGAATAAGCATTTTAATGTCCCAAAATATTCTGTTTTCCTTGCTTCTTTCCCTTCAACTCTTTTTTTTTTCTAATTTTAGGCTTTTTTTTTAGATTCCTATCTGCTCTCTCTGTCGCTCTGATCTGCCTTCTCTATTAAACTATCTTTTTAATCACTGATCTATCTAAAATCCCTTTTGTTTTTTTTCTACTCTTCTTCAAAATCTCTCTCTCTGCATAATATCGGAAATCTATCATCTCTCTCCTCTCTCTCATCTCTCGTATCTCTCTCTCTCAAAACTCTCTCACAGGAAAGAAGCCAGCTTGGAAAATGGTACAGTTTTAATGACTTAAATCCCATCGTGTGATCTGGGGGCAATTTCAAAGACTTGTGACAGAACTGAAAGAATTGAACTGTTACTCGGGGACATCGCTTGCACCCCTGGATATCCGGATCGATCGTTTTGGTTCTTAAGTTTCCTATCCTTTTATAATATCTACTGTCCCAGCGTCTGTCAGTCTGTCTGTCTGCTGTCTTATCTCGACTCTCTCTATCGAATAATATCCTCCTCACTAAGATAAGACTCTCGATTAGTCTTTCTGGCTCGTCTCTCGTCGTCTCTCATTCTCTAATGCTAATCTATCTTCTATCTATCTGATCTATCTATCTACTAAATCATGCTCTATCAAAAAATTATCCATATCTGGATCTTCTATATATCTATACACACACACATACAAACCACACAACCACCATCCACACACATTTACATAGAAACTACAAACACACACACACCACACACACACACACACCAAATCATAAATAATATTATATAATAAATATAGATATATATAATATATATATAAATAATACAATTTATATGTTTGTTTGTTTCTCGATCTCATTTTCTATCTATCGAAACCCATTTCCCTTTTCTACTCTTCCTCCAAATCTCTCTCTCTTATAGCATAAATATATAAGTATATGCATTAACCAAGAACTTCCTTCATATCGATGTCGATATCAAATATGTTCTCGAATTATATGTAAAGTTTTTGTATAACTATTATAACTGATAGACATTAACTAATTGTTTCTCATATTTCCTTTTGTCTAGCTAATATCCAAAACGAATATTGTGACAATTTGAAATTTAGCTTCAACCAGATAGATTTTTTTTAGAATGCTGAATAAAGGTAAAATAAGCTTATTCACGACCTCCACATTACTTTTCATTTGACATTCCTGAGATTAGCCCTTTTAACACTGCACATTAACGCAACCACACCCACACTCACACACCCACCACCACACACCACACACTCTCTCCACCACATCACTCTCCACCCATCTCTCACCACACTCACACTACTCACACCACATCACCACCCACACACACTGCAAACACACACACACACCACCACACTCTCAAAACTATCTCTCTCTCATGCTTCTCGTACACTATCTCTTTTCATCTCTCTCTCTCTCTCACTCTTCTTAAAATTTCTGAGTGCTCCGCTGTCTTCTGTACTCACCCTCTCTCTCCATCTTTCTTCTCAATTTCTCTCTCTCTCTCCTACTCCATCTACTCTTCTGTTAATTTTCTCGTATCTCTGACCGACTCCTAACCCTCTCTCTCTCACTAGCTCTTAAAAAATCATTGTCTTTTAAAATTTTTTTTAATCATTATCTTCTTAAAAATGGTATTATTGTCTTAAAAAATCTATCTCTATCTTCTTCTATCATCTTATCTCTAATCTATCTATCTTATCTCTATCTATTTTCAATCTTATGTCTATCTATCTTTAATTCTATCTACTCTATATTGTCTTAAATCTATTTATCTTTAAAATCTTATTATCTATCTCTATCTATCACTGTCTATGCTTTTTCTTCTATCTATCACTATCTAATCTATCTGTTTGATCTAATTATCTATCTATCCTCATTCTAACTATCGCCTATCTATTACTATTTAAATTTTCTACTTATCTATCATCTATCTATTATTCTACCTATCTATCTATGTATCTATCTACTATGTATCTATTTCTCTCCCCCCTTTCCCCCTTCTCTCTCTCTCTCTTCCTCTCTCTCTCTCTCTCTCTCTCTCCCCCTTTCTCTCTCTCTCTCCCTCTCTCCTTCCTCTCTTCTCCCCCCTTCTCCTCTCTCTCTCTCGCTCTCGCTCTCTCTCTCGCTCGCTCTCTTTTTCTCTTTCCAAAAAAAAAGAAAATTTGTAGATATTGGGAATCAAGAGTTTTTTTTTCCAGCTGCCCTGCTTTTTCTGTTACCATGGAAAAGGAACCCATAGTAGCCAAAATGATTTTTTGTTGTGATGTAGCTTTTTTGTCTGATTATTCTCTAAGTATTTTTCATTTGTAATTGTTACGTTTTGTGTGTCCCTTCCTAGATTACTTTGCAAGCAAAAAGGGTCGAGTTTTTTATCACTCGAAATTTAATTAAAATTTCTTTATTATGTGATTAATCTGAAGGGAAGGGAGAGGGGGGAAGGGGGGGGGGGGGGAGGGGGGGAGAGAGAGAGAAAAGAGGAAGAGGGGAAAAGAGGGGAAAGGAGGAGAGGAGGGGAAGAGAGAGAGAGGAAAAAGGGAAAAATAACAACAGACAGCATACTTCAGAAAGAAAAAAGTTAAAAAAAAAAGAAAAAGAAAAAAAACAAAGATTTATATTATGTTCGTTAACGGATGTAAAAACCCAGCTTAATTTCCACTTAGAATTTTAAGGAGTCTGCTTTTCATAATGTGTCTAGTCTGGCGCAGTCATTTGGCCGTGGCCGTTTTTCTCCCTTTTAAAAATGCGCGATTGTGAATAAAATGATAATGGCATCCAATTTTAAAAGCTTAAAATGTGGGTTGAAACAAAAGACCTTATGCTTTTAAGTATAATTAACCTATTTTTTTTTGCTAGTATTGTGTGTTTTAATATAAAATATATAATATATATATATAATATATATTTATAATTTATTATATTATATATATATGTAATAATTATATATTATATATATTTTAATAATATTATATAATTATTTTTTTTTTTTTTTTTTTTTTTTTTTTTTTTTTTTTTTTTTTTTTTAATGACGTATGTATGTAATGTAGTATATAAATTCGTGTGTTGTTGTGTTTTTGTATGTAGTATGTTTTTTTAGTTGCTGTATGGAGGGGATGGACGGATTTATTTTTGTATGTATGCACAAAGCATGTATGTACGTAAGCACGTTTGTATGTATAGATAATAGACACATAGATAAAATCCGGTGAATACGATATGTTAAACATATCAAATCCCTTTTTTTATACATAGAGGGCACAGCTGGATTTTTTTTTTCCCTCCCAGGTCTGTGCAATTTTTGGTCCTCAGGCGATTTATTTTCGTGCTCTCGATATCGTCCGCCTGACGTCACAAAGTGAGCCCAAACAACCTTTTTTATACTGGGTTTTTTCGATTATTTCTTACAGTGCTTGACTCTTTGTCCCGTTAAATTTGGACAATCAAAATCTACAAAGATATTAATAATTACACCAAAAAAATTCTGCTGTTCACGGAAGCGATTTTTATAAGTTTTAAATATAAGATTTTTTGTAAATATTTAAGGCATGTGTTTCCCCGAAAAAAGAAATCAATGTGACTGAAGACTGTCGCATTTTGAATGGGCTGCTTTTAATTAGAAATTATGGGGTTTTTTAAAACCTGGGTGTTTTTAAAAAAGATAGAGAATGTGTGTATCATTAATTTTGAAAAAAGAGAGTGGAGAAATAAGAAATTTGAGAAGGAAAAAGGGATATCACTATAAATAAGTACTGAAAAATGCAAGTATATCAAAAAAACATGGGGCAAAATGTATAAAACTCTACCCCTTTGATACTATGGGGAGAGACCACCCCACACATCGAAATTAAAGAGGTGAGACAAGTGTTTCGAATCCTCCTAAGGTGAATTCCCGGAGGCTTCGAACTGTTATCTCGCTTTTTTCATAAAACCCCCTTGGGTTGTGGGTTTTATTCCATACTGGTTAGAAATGTTCAGTCACCGCGCCCCAAGGAAGGTCTCGGCTCATACTATCCAAAAAAACTGGAGAGTATAGACCTGCGCCGTGGGGGACACAAAAATAAAGATTTTGATAAGCGATATTTAGGGTGGTTTGGCGCTGGTGGGGGATGAATTTCAAATGGAGAAGTGGTGGAGAGAAAACAGGTCTTTTTGAAGATTTTCCAACCCCCCTGGATCCGGGACTGCCCCGTCTGCGTGAAACTCTTACCGCTTCACTTTTTTTTTTAAAATTTTGATTTTAAGTTTACTATAACAAAAAAACCGTACATTACACCACAACCCCCCCCCCCCCCCCCCAAAAAAATGTATGTCAAAAATAAGATATACAGATAATAAAAATAATTAAAAATGTATGTATTCTTTTTTATAATACTTTATAGTTCCCGAATACACATTCCCGTTCCACTAAACCTCACAAAATCTTTATTCAGCCTGAAATGCGGGCGAAAACTTCCGGGAAAACCAAAGGGAAATTCCCGCGTCCTCGAAACCCCCAGCTCCCGCAGTCGTCAAAACTTTCTCGAAGTTGAAGTTTGGGCAATTTTAGTTAACCTTGTCCCAAAACCTTGGGGGGCACTGTCCGCAACTTGTGTCCCCCCTCCGAGCCATTTTCCTGAATTTTCTTGCGCCAGATTTTTAAGCTTATGAATTTCCACTGTATATACATATAAATGATAAGATTTGCTAAATTAGGAAGCCGAACTTAAAGTAACACACCACAACACACACACACACACACCACCCAAAACACACACACACACACCAACGCACGCAACAACACAAAACCAAACAACACACACACACACACACACACACACACACACACAAAACACCCAAAAACACACCTCCCCCCGCCCCAAAACACACCACACAACCACACACACACACACACACAACCACACACACCAACCACACAACACACATGCAAACCACACCACACACACACACACAAAAAACACACATATATTATCATGGATGATAGATAGTAGACAGATATACATTTTTGTAAACATTTCGTTACATTGTAAAAACTTTGCAATGTAAGAAAATTTTCAAAGAGTGCTACGGGGCGGAATGGGTAACGGGAGAGCCGTTTTTACATGGGGGAAAATGTATAAATGAAAATGAAAAATTTATTCA
>NC_051388.1:49787737-49797737 GCF_015228065.2 Penaeus monodon | reverse complement strand
TTTTTTTTTTTCCCCCTTCTCTCTCTCTCTCCTTTTTCTCTCTCTTCTCCCCCTCTCTCTTTTCTCTCTCTCCTCTCTCTCTCTTTTCCCCTTTCTCTTCTCTCCCCTCTCTCCTCTCCCTCTCTCCTCTCTCTCTCTCTCTCTTTTTTCTCCTTCTTGCTCTTTTTTTCATCTGTCTATCTATTACCTATCTATCTTTTCCCCCCCCCTATACTATCATCTTCTATCTTAAAAATCTATCAAACTAAACTATCCATCTATCTATTATCTATTATTAATTTTATCTATCATCATTTATCTAAACTATTAAACTATCTATCTATCTATCCTTTTCTATCTTCCCCTTTTTTTCTCTTTTATTTAAACCGTCCACTTTTAGGGAAAAAAACAGAAAAAAAACCCCTCCCTTTTCACCGTAAAAAAATATGTTTTCCCAATAGCCTAGAAATGAATTCGAAAAATAGGCTTTAAAAGAATTTTATACGAAAAAAAAAAAAAAAAAAAATTAAAAAAAAATGTAAAAAAAATAAAAAAAAAATAAAACTTTTTTCAGTTTATTCGCGTTTGGCCCGGGGGGGAGGCCTTCATTAAGAGAACAAAGGGGGGGGGCCAAGGCATCGGGAAATTTGGGTTTTTACAGCTAATAAACCCTTTTGGCAAAAAAAAAAAATTTTACACGTGGGAAAAACCCCAGCCCGGGTGTGGAAAGGAGCAGGCCCGGGCAGGGCGTAAAAACATTTAAAAACTGAGAAACCAATTTGGGTTTTCAATTACTGAAGAGCTGGGGGGAAAGCATCGAGTTTTTATCAAAAAGAGATAGGAACGGAAAGGTAAAAACCCCAAAAAAGCCCAATGAGAGAGAGAGGGGGGGGGAATGTAGTGAAAGAGGGGGGGATGGAGAGGGGGGGGTGAGAAAAGGGAGATGGGGGGGGAGGAGGGGGGAGAGAAAAGAAGGAGCGGGGGGAGAAAAAAGAGAGGGGAGAGAAAAAGAGAGAAAAGAGAAAAACAAAAAAAAAAAAGGAAAAAAAAGGGGGGGAAAAACGGGGGGGGGTTTTTTTTTTTTTTTGATTTGACCAAACCCCATTGCCAAGATCCTCCTTTTCTTTTCTTTTCTTTTTTTTTAGATTTGGACCATATCCCCCCCCTCTCTTCTCTATTTTATCTCTCTTCCTTTTAAAAAAAAACCCCCCTCTTTTTTTCTTTTTCCCTTTTCCTTTTTTTTTCCTTCTTTTCCCCTTTTTTCCTCTCCCTTTCCCCCCCCCTTCTTTTCTTCCCTTTTCTTTTTTATCACTCTTCTTCTTCTTTGATAAAACCCCCCTCTATCTAAACCCCTAAAATTTAAACTTAAAATTTATCTATCATCTATTATCTATTATCTCTCCCCCTCTTTTTCTCTCCCCTTTTCTTCCCCTTCTCCCAAACTCTCTTTTTTCTCTCGATTTTCTGTCCTCTTTTCTTTTTCCCCTTTCTTCTCTCTCTCTTTTTTTCTCTTCTTTTTCTCCTCTTCTCTCTTTGATCTTTCTCTCTCCCCTCCCCTCCTCTCTTTTCTCTCTTTTCTCTCCTCTTTTCTCTCCCTCTCCCCCTCTCTCTCCCTTCTCTTTTTCTCTTTTTTTCCTCTCTTTTTTCTCTTTTTCTACTTTTCTCTCTTTTTTCTCCTCTTTTTCTCTCTCTCCTCTCCTCTCTCTTCTCTCCCTCATCTCTCTCTCTTTTCTCTTTTTCTTTCCCCTCCTCTCTCTCTCTCTTCCTCTCTCCTTTTTCTTTCTCTCTTTTTCCCCTCTCTCCTCTCCTATTTTTTCTCTCTCTCCTTTCCCCTCTCTCTCTTTTTTTCTCTCTCTCTCTCTCTCCCCTCTCTCTCTCCCCCTCTCTTTTCCCTCTCTTTTTTCTCTTTTTCACCTCCCTTCCTTTCCCCTCCCCTCCTTTCCCCCTCCCTTTTTCCCCTCCCTCTTCCCCCTTAACCCTTCTCCCTTTTCCCCCTTTTTTTCCCCCCCCTCCCTCCCCCCCCCCCCCCCCTTTTTCCCCCTTTTCTTTTTCCCCCTTTTTCCTTTTCCCCTCTCTTTTTAAATTTCTCGGCCCCCCTCCTCTTAAAAACTCTCTCCCACTTTCCTTCCCTTTTTCTTTTTAAATTTTTTTTTCACCCTTTTTTATTTTTTTTTTTTTTTTTTTCCCCCCCCCTTTTTCCCTCCCCTTTTTTCCCCTACCCCCGTTTTTTAATTTTTCCCCCCTTTTTTTCATCCCCCGTTCCCCTTTTTGGGTTTATCCTTTCTTTCTTTTTTTGGGCCCCTTCGGTCTTCTTTTACTTTTAATTTTCTTTGGGCCTTTTGGGCTTTTCCTTTTTATTTTTTTTTTTTTGTTTTTTTTTCTCTTTTTGGGGGGCCCTTTTTGTTTTTTTTTCCCCCCGTTTCTTTTTTTTCCGCTTTTTTTATGTTTTCTTTTTCTCCTTAGTTTCCCCTTTATTTTTTTTCCCCCTTCCTTTTGCTTCCTTTCTTCCCTTTTCTTTCCCCTTTATTAGTTTTTTTTTCCCTTTTCCTTTCTTTTTTCCCTTTCCTCTGTTTTCTTTCTTTTCTTTTCTCTTTATCAAAAATTTTCTTCCTTTCCCTTTTTCTTACAATTGTTTCTTTCCTTTCCTTTCTCTTTATCAATCTGTTTCTCTCCTTTCCTTTCTCTTTATCAATCTTCTTTATCTCCTTTCTTTTCTCTTCACCAATCTGTTCCTCTCCATTCCTCTCTCTTTATCAATCTGTCTTTCCCCTTTCCTTCGACACCCAGCCATGCCAGTGGGAACTCACACCCACTACAAACCTTCCATAAAGAGATATAGACCAGTTCAAGGAGTAGATGTAACCCACCTACTACACAGTGGTTGAGAATTTCACTCACTGAATTTATGTTCAAATTTCAGAAGATTCACCCATTACACAAAATGGCTTGGAGAGAGATTCTATAGCCAAGCTGGGAAAAGAGGTCCCCAGACACTTGCACAGTATTAAATCTTATCAAATAAAGGCAAGAATGTTTTAAATTCAAGAAGGAGAGGGGTTTTTTTCGTGCCAACAAGAAGTCTTGATTTATTTTTTTATGTTTAAAATTGCAGTGTAGTTTTTTTGTTTTTGTTTTTTGCAAATACTAAAGAGACTTTCTGGTATTGCTAGCGTAATCATATCACAATATTTGTTAATATTACAATTACTTGTCTCAATATAAGTCGATAATATACTTATTGCTGGTATTATATATTACTTCTAGTTTATGAATCAGTGCGAAAACTCATTAAACTTTTGTATATACAACATACAACAATTATTATGATAAAAACTTTTAACCCGGGTGATGACGTATGTCCTCGTATGGAAAGACACTATAACAACAATGGTTTCCGGTAATTTAATTATTCCATACCTATTGATGCGGTATGGAATAAATTCAAACTATAATATATAGTTTGTAAAGCAGAATAACATTTATTTGAATTCTATATGAATATTATATGGCTACGGGTATTATCTATGGGTGTACATCCGCTGCAGAAAATATTACTTTTGTAGGTAACAGGAGATATTGTTTACGATTTTTTTTAATCAAAGGTCATGCCCAGAATTTTTTTTAAAAATGGCACACTAAACGGTTAGGGCGTGACACTGAAAATCCAAAACCTATTAAACCAATGTATTTTTCTTGGGGGGGGGAACATTACGCTTATTTTCAAGAACCTTCCACAAATTCTAAGCACAATCATCATGAACGCCCACCCGCGCACCTTCACTCCGTACGAAATCCAGCATCGAATCTCGTGTATTTTATATCTATTATAGCATATCATTATTTATGTTGCACCATGGCATCCAAACGCATCTAAAATAGAGCTATGTAATAAATTCGTTACGGCATCCCATATAGCATGATATTCACAGAACATCCGATTGACATGATATCCTATTTTACAAGGAACACAATGGACGTTAAAGACGGGAAGGTCTGTCTACAAGATCAGTAACACAGGCCCTAGAACATTTCCTTGAGGTAAAGCAGAGAATGAGACTGCAGTTAAATGAAGATATAAATAGAAAGATTGCAGACGATACGATACGTCTTCTTCCTCACCGCCGCTTTTGTCATTCTGAGCAGCTACAAAGTGTCAGAATCTTAACATGATAATAATTTGAGATTTGATGTGTAATCAATACCATCGGTCTGGAGAGTTAACGCTTCCTTTCACGCACATCTGGATTAATACTACTTATATTATCTCTTTCTACATAGATAAACAGAAAAACTAATATATATTTCTAAATACAGAAAAAAAAATGTGTGTGTGTGTGTGTATATATATATGTATATATATATATTATATATATATATATATATATATATATATATGTATGTATGTATATA
The DNA here is from genome assembly GCF_015228065.2 of Penaeus monodon. NCBI lineage: Eukaryota > Metazoa > Arthropoda > Malacostraca > Decapoda > Penaeidae > Penaeus > Penaeus monodon. The sequence goes on along the minus strand of NC_051388.1, from coordinate 49,793,348 downwards.
TATATATATATATATATATATATATATAATATAATATGTATATAATAATATATTATATATATATAATATTATAATATATATATATATATATATATATGCATAACTGCGCACATATATACAGAAGCAAACAAATATACAGTCAGAATGAGAGAAACGGGCCCATAACTTTGCACATACCTAATAAATAAATAAGACTAACACACATAACACAGACAGGAAAGTAAAATAAACGATAACCAGCAAGCCCCAAATTTCGTTCCCAGTGAAGCGAATTCCCTCCCTCCCGACCTCTGACCACGTTGGTTATCGGAAATCCATTGTAAACAAACGTTCCTCCACCGACAGGTACTCAACTGTTGCCCTGCGTTCGCCTCGTTTTTTTTTCAGTTTTTTTTATATCTTTTTTTTATACCTCCTCTCTTCACCTATTGACCTCCATTTTGTTTTTGTTTGTTTTTTGTTTTGTCTTTTTGTTGTTTTTGCCACCCCCCTCCCCCTTGGCTTCCATTTTCTTTTTCTATTTCTTTCACTCTTTTTTACTACTCCCTCTTTTCCCCCGCCTATCTTTTTCCATTTCCATTATGTGTCTTTTTTATTTCAATTATGGTCTTTCCCCTTCCGGTCTGTTATAAGAGCTTCGTTACTTAAATGACTTGGAATTGTTCAGGTAAACGAAAGAGTTGAAATACTTTTTTGTGTAGACATTGCAGTTTCGCAATTTCCAGTCTGGCTGTTTGATCGATCATTATTATTGTTGTTGTTATCATCACTGTGATGAGGAGTATTGATAACAGCAGCAGCAGCAGCAGCAGCAGCAGTAGTAGTAGTAGTAGTAGTAGTAATAGTACTATTACTACTACCGCTAGTAGCAGTAGTTGTTGTTGTGGTAACATAACAATGGTGAAGATAATGAGATCTTCACTAATGATACAAATAAGAAAAGTAATGATAATGATTACGATAATACTTTGGTCAATAACAATGATCATGGCAAAAATGATAATGGCACTCTCTCTCTACTGTGAATCTGTGATACGTGCTGTGTGTGTGTGTGTGTGTGTGTGTGTGTGTGTGTGTGTGTGTGTGTGTGTGTGTGTGTGTGTGTGTGTGTGTGTGTGTGTGTGTGTGTGTGTGTGTGTGTAAGCTCTCCTTGTTCATTTATGTGCATTAATTCACAGTAGTTAGTGTGTTAATTGGCGGAGTCAGGAGTACCGTTTCGAAAGTCGGGTGTTGGTTCGGTCGTTCGAATCTCGTGGTTGACGTCACCAGCCTAGCGAAACAAGTCAGTACACTCGTCGCTGTAAAGTAAATACTCGTCTCTATTTTTACTGTTGTTTTAGTTTTGTGACGTTTTTTATCGTTCCTTTGTTGTATCTAAACAATGTTCGGAGAAGTGTGCGTTTATAGATTTTTATTTGTAACATGGTAAATATGTGTTATTTGTTTTTTTATTGTTAAAAGAATATAACGAGCTCGTCGTGAAATCTGCTACCATTCCACGAATTCAAAGTTATTGCGGTCTCTTCGGAAATCCCAGGATTTAATGTCATTACTCAAGATGTCTATCGACTTCTCCATATTTATCTTCATCCTGCTATGAAAAAAGTCAAGTTTGAACACTGCAGATGCACGATTCCTCTCTTAAGTTCGTCTTGTAATGGGCTCGGTAACAAATGCGGTAAGGGGGGGGGGGGGTATTGCGGCAGTCTGGTTATTTCATTGTTAAATGTTAACTTATTTAATTTTCGTTTAAGAAATGTAGGATACTTCAGTGTTTGAACTTTCCCAACTAATTGGACAAGGACATTATAGCATATCGAATCTGGCCTTTGATACACACACACACACATACACACACACACACACACACACACACACACACACACACACACACACACACACACACACACACACACACACACACGTGTGTGTGTGTGTATATATATATATATATATATATATATATATATAAATAATAATATATAATTATAATTATATATATGATTATATATAATATATATATATAATTATATATGAATAATTATATATAATATATATATATATATATATATATATATATATATATATATCTTCGAAAAGAATGGAAATAGCGATGATAATTATAATGTTATGATAATGGAACGAGGATAATTATAATAATTATAATGTATACATTCAATACGTAATGTATGAAATGATAAAATTATAATCATCCTTGAAATTTTTTTTTTTTCTTTTTGTGGGCTTAAATTTTCCCCCGTGGTTGAAGGGGGACCGGGGGGGCCTTTTTAAAAAAGGGGGGGGGCCCCCCCGGTCTTTTTTTTTTTTTTTTTTTGAACTTTTACGAAAGAAAAAAAACTGTTTAAATTTCCCCCTTTTTTAGGGTTTTTTGTTTTTTTTTATCGTTCCTTTTTGAAACTAAAAAATTTTCAAACAAAAAACCCAAAAAAAAAAAAAAACACCCCAACCACCACCACAATTTCAAAGTTTGGGGGGGTTTTAAATGTTTAAAATTATATAAATTTATATTTTATTTATTTATTTATGAAAAAATTAAATTTAAATAATAATTTTTAAATTCTTTGTAATTAAAAATTAATATTATCTTTTTTTTATGAATTTTAATTATTTAATTTTTTTAAAATTAATTATTTTAACTTCCCCAAAAAGGGAAAGGGGCTTTTGATATCAATTTGGTTTAAAAAATAACAAAAAAAAAAAAAAACAAAAAAAAAAAAAACCCCCCCAAACAAACAAAAAAAAAAAAAAAAAAAAATTTATTTAAAAATTTTTTTTTTTTAATAAAAAATTATAAAAATTTAAACTTATTATAATAATGTAAATAAAATTATATAAAAATAAAAAAAAAAAACAAAAATTTTTAAAAGGGGAAAAAATTTAAAAAAAAAATGAAAAATAAAATAAAAAAAAAATAAAAAAACCAAAAAAATAAAGGAAATTTTTAGGTTTAAAAGGGAAAGGGGAAAAAAAAAGAAACCTAAGAAGGAAAAAAACCCCAAATTTAAAGGGAAAAAAAAAGAGAACGAAAATAGAGGTTAAGAAAAAAGAAAAATAAACCCAAAAAAAATTTAACCGATTTGGGGGAAAAGGGGAAAAAAAGGGGGAAAAGGGAAAGGAGAAGGGGAAAAAGGGGGTTTTACGGGGGAAGGGATAATTTAAAAAAAAAGAATAAAAAAAAGTTTTAAATTTCCCCTTTAGGGAAAAAGGGGAAAAAAAAGGGGGGGAAAAAGGGGGAAAAGGGGAAAGGGGGAAGGGGTATGAAAAGAGAAAAAAGAGAAAAAAAGAAAAAGAGGAAGAGAAGAAATAGAAAAAGGGGATAAATAAGGGGAAGGAAAAAAAAATTTAAAAAAAAAAAAAAATAAAATATAAAAATTTAATAAAAAGAAAAATAAAAAAAATAAAAAAAAAAAAAAAAAAAAAAATAAAAAAAAAAAATTTAAATAAAATAAAATATAAATATAAAATTTATAAAATTTTATTTAAGAATATATAAAAAATAATAATAAAAGAGTAAAAAAATTAATATAGAATTTTATAAGAATAATTTATATATATTATAATTATATTAATTTTTGATAGATATATAATATTATTATTTTAATTATATTTTTAAAATTATCAATATATTATATAATATAAATATTTAATATATTAAATTATTATATAAGATATATTTTATATATATAAAGATATTAATTATATACTAATATATATATATTATTTTATAAAAATATATATATAATATAATATATATATATTTTATATTATAATAATATTTTTATATTTATATATATATATTAGATATAATTTATATATATTAATATATATAATTTTATTATATATATTTTATTTTATAATCTTTTATATATATTTTATATAAAAAAAGAATTATATAAATTTTTAAAAATATTTTATTTTATAATAAATATATATATAACTTTATATATAAAAATTTTTTATATATAAATATATATATAATATATTATATAATTAATAATATATATATATATATATATATTTTGTATATATATAATATATATATTATTAAATTAAAAATATAAAATAAATATTTATATAAAAATATATAAAATATATTTAAAATTGTATATTAATATGAATATAAAAAGATATTTTAAAAAAATAATAAAATATATTAAATATATTATAATTCTCTTCTTTAACGGTAAGTTCATGTTGACCCCGCCGGGGTCACAGATGAATTTTAATTGATTTTTTTTTTTTTTTTCATTTTTTGTGAGCTCTTGGAGTGAGTACGTGGTAGGGTCCCCAGTTTTTCCCACGGAGAGGCCGGTGGTACCTTTTTTTGGTAATCATTCTCTCTATTTATCGGGGTTTGGGACCCCGCACTTGACTTGGCGGCATGGCCACCCCCGTGCTAGGTAGGAATCAAGGTGAAGCCTTTGCCCCAAAGGGGAAAAACGGGCGGTCGGGATTCGAACTCTCGATTCAGATTGCCGTGGCAGTCTTTAGTCCCACGCTTTAACCCTTTTGGCCACCCCGGCCTTTTTTAAAATATATATATTATAAATAAAATAATTTTAATATATATATATAATTTTAAAAATATATTTATATAATATAATATATTACATATATATAAATATATATATAAATTTTAAAATATATTATTTTTAATATAATAATTATATATATATATAATATATTTTTTTTTATATATATAAAATATATTAAATTTAAAATAATATATATTAAAAATAAAATAATATATAATTTTAATTATGTATATAAAATATATATATAATATATAATAACTACATACAAACACCCACACACCACACACCACATATATATTATATATGTATGTGCATGTCTCTGTGTTTGTGTGCATACAAAACACACAACGCGCGCCGCGGGCCGCGCACGCACGCCGACGGTGTGGTGTGTGTGCACATATATAAAAATAAATAAAAAATAAAAAAAAAAAAATTAAACAAATTTTTTAAATATATATTAAATAAAATAAACACAAAAGCAAATTATAAATATAATTAAAAATATATATATTAAAAATTTAAATAAATAATATATATATATATAACAAAATTTAATTAAAATAAATAATATATAATATAAAATATATTATATATAACCACACCACACACAACACACATTAATATAAATATAAAATATTAAATAATATATAATATATTTAAAAATAAAATAAAAAGTTTGGGGGGGTGGCGGGGGTGGGTATTATAATAATATAAAAATAAAATATATTAATTAATAATAATAATATAAAATATATATATATATAAAGGGGGATAAAATAAGATAATAATATAAAAAATATTAAAATAAATATATAATATAATTTTAAAATATGGTATATATTATTTTATTATATAATAATATATAAATATTAAAATGTGTGTGTGTGTGTGTGTTGTGGGTTTTTGTATATATATATATAATATATAATATAAAATATATATATAATAATTATAATATTAAATTTTAAAAAATATAGGTATATATTATGTTAAAAAATAATATATAATAATATTATAATATATAGTATATATATATATTTATGTATTGTATATAT
>NC_051388.1:49770237-49772737 GCF_015228065.2 Penaeus monodon | reverse complement strand
CGCAAGGTCCCCCGGTTTGCGCAGCCGGGTTTTTCCCGCAACTCGGGGGGTGTACGGTCCCCCTGGGGTAAAGGAAGGCAAACCTGCATTTTCTCAAATGGGGTGCTGTTTTCCCAGTGCATACCCCCCGTTATTAGGAAAATGACTATAAATTTATAAGATGTGCGGATAAAGGGGCGCTTTAGGCTTATTGGGAAAAATTTTTCGTTCCCAAAATCATACAGGTTACATACGATAGAAATGAATGAGCATGGGTAACGCTAAAAAATCTCTTTTGTTTTGGGGCAAGAACTCTGCTAACTGTAAGCTGTACATGCGGGTATCAGAAAGACTGATTTTCGTGTTCAAGCCTCGATGTGCAGGTAGTCTCGATCTTGTTATTTGAACAATTATTTTTTTTACATTCTTTACATTTTCTGTATCCGTTTCCTCACACATTTTTTTAAAACAGACCAACTGTGGACGTGAAGCCAAGAAAACAATAAGTATTTTCCATTTACTTGCAAAAAACCCGAAAAAAGTGAAAAGAATAAAACCAGTACGGGCACAAAGATGAAGTGTTTTAAAAAAAACAAAAAAAATTTAGATACTCTATAGGCTCCTTTTATCACAATATTAATTTTCTTATTTGCAATTTGCATATAATAAAAATTTGACTAATTTTCTAAATTTTTTACCCTTTATACTGAATAATACTAACGACTTCCATTTTCACTATAAGAAAAACAGCATAATGAAGAAATCGTCACATACAGTATTAACTGTATGCATTTCCCTTACAGTTTTGCTTTGCGATATAATAATATATATAAAAATTCTCACTGCAGGAAATTGAACAATAAAACTTTTAAACGTTAACTGCACATTTCCTTTTGAAATACTGTTTCTAACACTATATTCAAATCATAAGAGATTTAGTTATAAAAATGTATAAGGATCGACTGATTTATGTTTGATGAGCATCTTTATCATGTTTGGTCTAAAAGACATAAAAGATATTTGCAAAAAGTTTTTGTTGTAGGATATATATAATAATTATAAATATATTTTAATATTAAAATTAAAATAAAATAAATAATATTAGAGGGTTTTTTATGATTAATTTTAAGTAAAAATTTTTATATATATAAATAATATATATTTTAAGATATATATAAAATATATAATATTTAAAATATATATATTATTATAAATATATATAATATAATATATTATATATATATAAAATTTTATTATATAATATATTATATATTATAAAATTTAAATAATAAAAAAAACCTAATATATATTTTTGGGGGGGTTTTTGTTTTTTGGGGGTTTGTGTTGTGTGTGTGTGGTGTTGTGTTGGTTCTGTTAAAATATATATAAAATATATATTATAATATATATTATATATATATAATAATAATGATAATAATATATATAATAAAAGATTATAAAATTATATTATTATTAATAAAAAAAAATAATAAAATATAAGGGGTGTTGGGGGTGTGTGGGGGTGTGGTTTGTTTATTAAAATCCCATCTGTAATTTAAATTTTGTTTGGGGGAACAAAAAACTGTGTGGGATGTGTATTGTATGTAGATAATAATAATATATAGATAATAAAAATAATTTTTTCTTTTTTGCATTATATATGTGTGTGTTTGGCTGGCGGGGGTGTGGTTGGCTGGTGGGTGGTTCCCCCAGCCTTCCCCCCCGCGGAGGCGAAAAAGTCGTCCAATGTGGTCAGTGATTGGGGAGAAAAGGGAAAAATCGCCTTGAGAGTAAAAGGGGTGTCGTAGGGGAAGTCGCCGCCGTGGGACAAGTGTTTTGTGCGCCGAACCCGGTTATAGGAAGGCATCCCAAACAGGCAAGGGGGGTCAACAATAACCTTCAATAGTGAATGCCGATTTCAAAAAAAAAGCCAAAAAAAAAAAAAAAAAAAAAAATTTAAATAATTTTTTTAAAAAAAAAATTTTTTAAAAAATAATTTTTTAAAAAATTAAAAATTTTTTAAATTTTAAAAAAAGGGTTTTTGGGTTGGGGGGGGTGTGGTTTTTGGGGGGGAAATTTTAATTAAAAAAAATTTTTAAAAATTTTTTTTAAAAAAAATTTTTCCCCAAAAACCCCCACAACCACAAAACCCCCAAAAAACCCCCCCAAAAAACCCAAAAACCCCCAAAAATTTAAAAATTTAAATTTTTTAAATTTTAAAATAATTTTCATTTTTTTTTTTAAAAAAATTTTTTTAAAGGGGGGGTTTGTTTGGGGGGGGTTGGGGTTTCTTGGGGGGGTTTTTTTTTAATTAAACCCCTTTTTTTAATGGTTTTATTAAAATGGAAAAATTAATATTTGTTTTAATTTTTAATTTTTAAATTTATAAAATTTTTAAAAAATTTTGTTGGGGTTTTTTGGGGTGGTTTTTTGGGGGTTTTTTTTGGGGGTTTTGGGGGGTTTTGGGGGGGTTTAAAACATAAAAAATTTTAAAAATATAAATTAATTTTAAAAATGGGTG
>NC_051388.1:49750237-49757737 GCF_015228065.2 Penaeus monodon | reverse complement strand
ATTATCATCATCATCTTCATCACCATCATCATCATCATCATCATCATCATCGTCGTCGTCGTCGTATTTCATCATCATCATTATTAATTTCTCTCTCTCATTATTATCAACAATATCAATATTATTATCATCAGTATTATCATTATCATTATCATCATTACTAGTAGTAGTAATAGCAGTAATAGCAATCATCAATATCATTACCACTATTATTTATTTTTATTATTATTATTATTGTTATTATTATTATTATTATTATTATTATTATTATTATTATTATTATTATTATTATTATTATTATTTTACTATCATTATTAATATGATCATTATTAGTAGTAGTAATAGTAACAATAGCAGTAGCACCATTATCTTTATTATTACCATCATTATTACCATAATTATCAATATTACCATTATCATTATCAATATTATTATTATTCTGATAATGTTATTACCACGGGCCGTTAGCCTATCGTGATGAAAAGCAAGTTTCACCAAGGTAAAAATAATGATATTGTCTTGGTTATTTGATCTTATGCACTAGAATTTTTACATTTCACCCTCAAATGACAGATCAGTTTTTGACACAGCAGAAAAAAAAAGGACGACGAGCAATTCGGATTTTAGGGAGTAAGAATAACGAGACGAAGTTAACAGAACGGCATAAGGCAGACTGTTTAGGTGCAGACCCAACATCTGCGCAAAACATCACGCTTTAATTGTCAACTAGCTTGCAAATTCTGCTGAAAAAATGCTTATGGACTATTTAAAACACCAGAAGCAAGGCACAAATAACGGCGCAGAAAGAAATGTACAGGTTCACGTTCATGATAACGACTTCGGAAGTAAAAATGTGTATTGCTGTCCGAATAAGGCCATTTCGAATCCTCCGCTCACCATCAGTTTGAATCCTTCGTGATAATAACTCTTTGCTCGCCTTTCTTATGCTTTTACCGAAAGCAAACGTTGGATTATTTTTTTCGACTTATCTTTCCAAGTTCTTATGCTCTAATATATAAATTTCTTTTTATTCGAAATTTTAAAGAAAAAAAGTCATTAGCCAGGAAAAGTATCTTTAATTACAGGCAATTTTTGTTTTGACTTTGATATAAAGAAAATGGTGATAACTAATGCTACGGAAATCTGGCATCCTTGACTGGCACAGATACACCTGAAAAAAGACAGAGGGAAAGTTGGGAATTCTCCAGGGTAACACACTGTCGCTAGTTGTTTTTTTTTCTCTCCCTCCTTCGTAACGACCAAGTTGAAAAATAATTAATATGGTTATCTCTATAAACATTCACATATAGACAAGTGCTCTTAATCACATTCTTACACATGTACTCGCACATAAACACACACATACACGTGAAGGCATTATTGTTATTATCATCATCATTGGTGTTATCATTATTATCAGTACCATTATTATTATCATCATCCTTATCATTATCATCAATATTACCATCATCATCATTATCATCACTATAATTACTATTGTATAATTAGTAATGGTCATATAGTTATGTTTACCATTGTTTTTATCATTATTGCTATTACTGTTACTGCTGCTAACACTACAGGTACTACTACTACTTTTACAACTCCTGCTGCTGTTGTTGCTTCTACTATTACTGCTACTACTATTATTACTATTATTATTATTACTAATTACTATCATTTAATTTATTTGCCTTCGTTTCTTTCTTTTCTTTTTTCCGTATATTTTGATCGATATTCATCAATATTTACATTTTAATCTAATTCACAATTGCTAATGTTTGGTTGTCCTGTAGTAATCTTAACATGCTAGATGATTACATATTTTCGTTAGCAGTTTTTCAAAATAATATGAATTGCTAATAGAAAGGCAAACAAATGAAGTGTCTATAATATATGTGCATAGGTTTCAAGCGAAATAATAAATCGTATATACATATATATATATATATATATATATATATATATATATATATATATATATATATATATATATATATATATATATATATATATATATATATATATAATATGTGTGTGTGTGTGTGTGTGTGTGTGTGTGTGTGTGTGTGTGTGTGTGTGTGTGTGTGTGTGTGTGTGTGTGTAAAAAGAAACGGGTGCAAGTCTTGGTAATCAGTAATGAGATGATACACATAAAAAATAAAGCGCTTGAAGCTTATGCACACATATACTGAATTCTTAAAGAATTAAGACGTATAACCAAAAGCTGTTGCTGCTTTCTCTGTCTGTCTGTCTGTCTGTCTCTCTCTCTCTCTCTCTCTCTCTCTCTCTCTCTCTCTCTCTCTCTCTCTCTCTCTCTCTCTCTCTCTTCTCTTTCTTTCTTTTACTCTTGTAATAATTACTACCAGAATTGTGATGAGAATTGCAGTGGAGCATCAAGAGAAGTTACCATTTACCATGTTAGTATAAGGTAGGGACATCAGAACCGCATAAAGCGGAGGATCTAACTGAAGAGGAACACAATCGTAGGTTATCAAGCAAGCAGCTTGCAAATTCTGCTGAAAATACACTAAAACACTATTTAAAACCCCAGAAGCAAAGGAGAAACAACTGCGTTTAAAGAAAGTTACAGGTTCGCGTACATGATAAGAAAAAAAGAGGGTAAAAATGTGTATTAGAATCTTACTCGAACAATCTATTTCGAATCCTCCACACAAGAATGGTTCGAATCTTTAGTAGCCAAAACTTTGCTCTTTCTTATAGCTTTACTATGTTTTGAATCGAAAACAAAAATCAGGTTGTTTTTTACTTATCTTTCCACTTTTTGATATTTCAAGAGACATATTTCTTACTGTTATTTATTTTCTTTTTACTCCTAGAAATACGAAAATGAAAAAGATTCATTGGTTTTGGTAAAGTTTCCCCTAATCATAACCACTTTCTGTTTTAATCTTGATCGAAGGAAAATGGAGTAACTCAGGCTATGGAAATCTGGCAGCCATAACTACCACAGAGACCCTAAGATGGAGAGACGAAAAGTTGGGGTTCGTCAGGATAACCTGTTGTCACCTTTTCCTTTCGTTACTTTTTTTTTTTTATGAGAGCGGCTATGTTGATGAGGAAGTCTATTAAAACTATGGATACTCACTTATACACACGTCTTACAAGTAACCGCAGTCACGCACCTGAACACAGACACGCACACACATACGTACTCGTACATAAACATGTGTAATACACCCATGCATATACACACAAATGATTCACACAGGCCCCCCAAAATTTATTGTATTGAGTAGATGCACTGAAAAGCCAACCGTACAGTTGACTTCAAAGTCTATTTCTCCCTACCTTGATAGCCTATTATCTTCTATTACTTCAGTTATTAGAATCCCTTATGGCTACTAGCCATATACCAATATATATAACTCAGGCTACAACACTACCACAAATGTATTTAAATTTTAATCGGACACAACTGACTGAAATACGGCGTTGCTTCCCGTAGAATTTATTCATATTTATTATCCGGCACTGGCCTCTACAGCTCAGCCAACCGCGACAACAGCGTTGCTTACTGTAACATCACACATCACACTGACTGTTAATATTTTACACCAGTAAGAAATCCTTCATTCATTTCCATCATTTAGCTTACCTATACAGCAAAACAGCCTTCACATGATGTCACAAATCACCATCACGTATCGGAATGATCGTCCGGCAGTTATCAACATTATCAATAGCATTATTTTCTCTCTCTTTCTCTCCCACTAAGCTTCCCCTTCCCTCTCCTCTGCCATTCTTATCACGCCAGCAATGCTTAATCCTATTATACCTTTGATCTTATCCTCATAAGAATAGCTGGAGTTATTTCAGAATGAATACACAACCATTGTCAAGGGAGGCATGAGAACTGCACGCTCCGAATTTCTTCGCCATGCGCGCGCAAATGGACTCGTAGCAGCCAGGCATTGGTAGGGTAAGCGACCTAAACTTTATTTCTCGTGTCTGTTTACTATTCTCCTTTCGTGGTGTTCGTTCTTCGGCTGTATTCTTCGTTTTCATTCTTCTCTTTCGTTCTTTCCTTCTTGCTTTCTTTCTTTTATTTTCAGGGAGAGGGTCTAGGTCTATCGTTATTACTTTTGCTTTTACTTTTTGGTATGTATCTGTGTATTCTTAATATACCGTTTTTATCATTTTTATTCTATACCATCCTTTTTGGTTTTGTTTTCCTTGTTTGTTTGTTTGTTTATTTGACTATCTAATATGATGTGTAGGACGGATGCGAGCAGAACGGAGCACGTATCCCGACCTTAGGCGATATTCTTCTTTTCTTTGTACTCTTTAAGACGCTCTCTCTTTTCTCTATCTACCTATCTATCTATTTATCAATCTATTTCTCACCCCTACTCCCTCTCTCCCTCCTTTCCTCCCTCCCTCTCTCTCTCACAAACCACTATACAAATCGCACCGAGACCCACAACTCGGTGACTGCTCTTGCCAAGCGAGTCTTAATTAACACCAGCTAAATTGCAGGGCTGGGTGGAGGCCACTCTTGGGATATTGCACGGTAGCTTTGTAGTGCACGGTATATTGCAACGGTGACTGGGGCAATCATGACGACACTGCAGAAAACAGTCGATGTAGAATGAACTTTGGAGAAACGCCCCGTGTGGAAATCCAGCAAGAGTGTTCATTTCCGTTATGTACTTCCGGGACTTTGGCGGTAGATTGCTTGCTGTGATAATTATATTATCGTGTGTAGGTCGTTCGTCTATTCATATATATATATATATGATAAATTATATATGTATATATATATTATATATATACTATATGTGTGTGTGTGTGTGTGTGTGTGTGTGTGTGTGTGTGTACTATATATATGTACATATATATATTATATATATATATATATATATATATATATATATATACATATATATATATATGTATATATATATATGTATATATATGTGTGTGTGTGTGTGTGTGTGTGTGTGTGTGCTTGTGTGTGTGTTTGTGTGCGTGCTGTAAAATCACGTATGTGTGTGCAAATAGAAACCAGCGAAGAAGAAGAATACCTTCATTTCTTGCAATTCTGAAGACGCTCACATCTCGCTTCACTTCCTCCTTAGACAGTGAGCGCAATAGATACCCAGATTGCCGGAACAAACATTTCGGAAACGTGTGCAAATGCCATAAAACCGAAGGATTGGATTCCTTACGTAGTTTCCGATCCGGTGCCCTTTTCTCCGTAGTACGCAAAACAATGTTTTTTTCAAGCACTCTATATTCAGTGATCGACGCGAGTTCTGTGGGCCCTGTCGTATCAGTTCCATCGTGGATGCAGAGATGGGCATCACGGAAACGGATATAAAAGATGAAGAGGCATTTAAACCCCCGCAGAATATTTTTATTTTGGGGACGTGACTGTTTCCTGAATTAGTTTTTCTCTTTTTTCTTTTCCTCTGCGCACACACTCTACTGTATGTGTATATATACATGCGTATATTTATATATTTATAAATGTAAATATATATATATACATATGTGTGTGTGTGTGCGAGCGTCTGTGCGTGTGTTCGTGTGTATGCGCGTGTGTGCTTGTGCGTGCCTGTTTATATATACTGTGTGTATATATACATATATATAGATAGATAGATACATAGAGATATATGTGTGTAGTATGTATGTATGCATGCATGCATATATATATATATATATATATATATATATATATATATATATATATATATATATATATATATATATATATATATATATATTACGTGTGTATTTGTGTTCATACTTCTAGAGCCTTTCTGATAAAGATGAATCAAATGAAACTGATGAGATGGTAATCACTGGAAAATTGCTGACCCATCCTGAAGGCCTGTCCACACTGGTGGGCATGATCAGCGGGGACACGGGCGGCCACGAATAGAAATGACGTCAAAGGCGAATAAACTACTCGGTAAACAAGAAGTTTCCTCGTTGTTTTCTCGCCTGTGACGTCACCTTTACAGTTGCCCGCCGATCATGTTCGCCTTTGTAGACAGCCTTTAACTTCAAATAAAAATAAACAAAATCTGATACTCTAACATTAAAAATTCCAGCCGGCTGTGGTGAGCGCTAAATTGCTATGTCGTTTCACATTGTGACGCTCCGTTTTCTATACACATTATTTCAAGTGGAAATTCCCGTTTTCCTCCGACGAAGCTAGAGCTGCTGTAACCTGAGTACGCCAGGGGGAACAGTTCGTCGTGCTAACGTTACGTTACAATTTATTTCGGAACTAATGGGAAAAAAAAACTAAAATTACATTAAATTATCTGTTAGAAACAAGGAAACCGAAGATACAGCAAAGTGGAAATTATATATTTTTAATCGTAGTAAAGAACTTGTTGTTACCAAGGCGACAATTCTGGTTCCTCTTGTTAGGGTAACTGGTATATTAAAAGGTATTTATCAACACAGCTGTGTATCACTTATTCTGGTGCATAAAGAAATCTGGAAAATGCTTTTGGCATTACACACGGAATATTCTCAAACGGTAGGTTCATTCTGACCGCCGTTCACGCATGATAACTTGTGTCATGATTGACTCGGAGTGAGTTGGTATAGTTCCTTAGAGGCCAAGCATCTTATTTAGGCTCAGACAACGTTGGTGGCTGGACTAATCTTTTACAATCGTGAGGTTCCTTGCCCAAGGGCAACCGAAATAACATTCTCCTTCTACATATGCTTTGTAGCATTACGCTCTTTTACACAACGGAATATACATCAAAATACGTGATGGAATATCATTCCGGTTCCACGATGTAAAAAAAATGAATTCGGCATCGAATCTCACCGAGAGTCCAGATTTGGTTTATTCGTACATGTACAAGCTTACGTTTAGGCTCAGAGACAAAACGTAATGGATTAGAGCAGTGGATCTTAATCTTTTAACTACAGCCCTTTAGGATTATCTTCCCTTCACTCCTACACTGTATATATAAATTCCCTGAAGATTTTAAAAATTATAAATATGTTTTGTTAGTCTTTTTAATGAGTAGGAATTATAATTAAACTTTTCATTATGTGACCATTCTCCCGTTAAGAGAATAACAAAGATAATTAGAGAAATTACTGCCTTTTTTCCAAGGGCTCGCGCCCCCTTTGGAAAATACTGGACACCCTAGTGGGTCGCTCCCCCCAGATTAAAAACCACTTGGTTAGAGAGTGAAATATGCAGATATATATATATATATATATATATATATATATATATATATATATATATATATATATATATATATATATATATATATATTATATATATATTATATATATATATATATATATATATATATATATATATATATATGCACTGAAAATTTAACTTATTATATAATCATGTAAAAAGAAGAAGAAAGGTAATTGTAATCGAAAGACTAAATAGAATCAAATAAAAAAACGTTCAGTTATATATCAAAGAGACTTGAGGAGGAAGACGGAAACAGTTACAATTTCAATGCAAGTTCATAATTT
>NC_051388.1:49732737-49742737 GCF_015228065.2 Penaeus monodon | reverse complement strand
TTTTTTCTTCGTTTTCTTCGTTGTCTTATACTGTATAACTTTCCTTTCTTTTATTTCACTTTTCCTCGTTTTTTTCTCTCTAATTTTGCTTCTGCGTCATTTTTAATTTTCTTTATTCTCTTTTCTATTCATTTTTCTCTTTGGCTTTCTTCTTTTGTCCTTTTATTTATTCAAGACCATTTGTATTTTCGTTTTCATCCAAAATCAAATTTTTTTTCTAATGAACTGAAGTAAAGTAAACTAAAACTGAAAAAAATGAAGACGGAAAAGTATATAAGTAGAAAAAATAATGAATTATGATGCTGATGATGGTACATATAGCAGCCATTAACAAATTAGCAAATAAATATACAATATGAAATTGCATTAGGAGAAAACCAATGGGAAGGACCTTTATGTAATAATTGAAGTATGAATTATAGGCAACTGGGCACTTTCTGAAACGGATCCGCAACCACCTACTGAGGCATCAGAGACCGGAGCAGTCTGGATTTACTCCTGGCAAGTCCACGATAGACCGTATACTAGCGCTTCGAGTAATTGCGGAACGCCGTCGTGAGTTTGGTCGTGGGTTGCTTGCAGCCTACATCGACCTCAAGAAGACGTTTGACTCGGTGCATCGGGAATCACTAGGGTAAATCCTGAGACTCAGGGGAATTCTGACACAGATTATTGGCCTAATAGCAAGCCTTTATACTGGTACTGTAAGTGCTGTAAAGTGTGGTGGGGGTCTGTCGAACTTCTTCCCTGTTAATTCAGGGGTGAGGCAAGGCTGTGTCCTTGCACCAACACTTTTCAACACCTGTATGGACTGGATAATGGACAGAGCTACTAGCCAAAGCCAGTGTGGAGCAACACTAGGCCATATCAAGGTCTCAGACCTTGACTTTGCCCACGATGTTGCTATCCTATCTGAGTCCTTGGAATCACTGGTGGCGGCTCTTGATGCATTTAGCAATGAGGCGAAGCCCCTAGGCCTAGAATTCTCCTGGACCAAGACCAAGATTCAGGACTTTGGGAGCCTGTTAGGGGAACCCGTTCAGACGATTCATACTTGCGGCGAGGACGTTGAAGTTACAGAGAGTTTTACATACCTTGGTAGCGTAGTCCATATCTCTGGGCTGTCATACCAAGAAGTCAGTAAACTGGCAACAGGAGCCATGAACTCGATCAACAAGAGCGTTTGAAGATGTCGGAACCTATGCAGAAGGACCAAGCTGCGCGTCTTCAAGGCATTGATACTGCTAGTTTTGCTCTATGGAGGCGAAACCTGGACGCTATCCAGTGTCTTGGAGTCTCGCCTTGATGCCTCTTGTAACAAGTTCCTTCGCCGTATCATGGGGTACAGTTGGCAGGACCACGTGTCCAACCGGCGGTTACACCGTGAGACTGACATGGGACCTGTTACTTGCATAATCCGGGATCGCCAACTCAGGTTATATGGGCACCTAGCTCGTCTCCCTGTGGACGACCCTGCCCATCAGGTTGTCTCTCTGCGAGACAACCCTGGGTGGAGGAGACCTGTGGAAAGACCCAGGAGATCATGACTTGGGCAGCTCGATGAGACCTGTCGTGAGAAATTAGAGATGGGCCGTGGGCCTGCCTGAAGACTCGCCTCGAGGGATCCTCGTGGCTAGAAGCGAAGAGTGGATGCGGCCATGCGCCCCCGTCGGCGTTAGCCCCTTGATGATGATGATGATGATTATAGGTTGTAATTTCATATAGCATGGTCATCCCTAGATACGTAGAAGCATTTTCTGTGGTTACTAGTTTTGAATAAGAAAAAAAAAAAGAGAATTCGATTGGAAACTATTTTCTTTTTATGTTGTTTTTCTGTTTGGTTGTGTTGGTGCGAACTACAGTATTCGTTATTATTTTACACTCGCTCGTAATTTAACCAATGGTTATTTCAGATAATTATCTTTTGTACGTATAGTATTGTTTTGGTCACTGAACTTTTAGATCAGTATGGCAACGTTCTGCCCAAACATTTATCACTAGTCCTGAAAAAACATAATATATATATATTATATATATATATATATATATATATATATATATATATATATATATATATATGTATATGTATATATATGTATGTGTGTGTGTGTGTGTGTGTGTGTGTGTGTGTGTGTGTGTGTGTGTGTGTGTGTGTGTGTGTGTGCGTGTGTGTGTGTGTGTATTCTTATCTTCATATATGTTATCAATGTGGATATATTCATTCATTCACTATCATTCACCTTTAAGTTCTTTTCGTGTTAATGTGCTTTACGTAATCTAACTGATGTAAGTGTACTTCCTTTTTGTTTTGCTACCACTCTATTTTATCCCACCTCGTATCTCTGTGGTGTGGTTCCCTTCTTTGCTCAGTGCCCTATTAAGTAGAAAGGATAAAATGGGATTACGTTAAACACTGTGTACAAAGTAATGGTAGTCGATTATACAGTGTGAATATCGAATAATCGAATATAATTTCTAGTAATCGATTACAAAACGATTATTCCCAAAGTCAGGGTTGAACTCAGGATCGTCTGAATATATTTCAATTTAGCACAACTTACCATGACATTTGTTTCTACTCTACACGGTATTTCTTGCACGAATGCTAGGTTATGAAGTAATGATTCTTTTTATATCAAACACACACACACACACACACACACACACACACACACACACACACATGAATATACAAACATAAACACACACATAAACACACGCGCGCACACACACACACACACACACACACACACACACACACACACACACACACACACACACACACACACACACACACACACACACACACACACACACACACACACACACACACACAAAAGAGAGAGAGAGAGAGTGATGGGAGGAGGGAGGGGGGGCACTAAATCCATAAATGTATACCTTATACTCCATAAATATACCACTGCATCTATTTCCAGGTGAAGGTAATCCAAAAGTAACCGATTACTGATCACAAAAGTAATCTAAGTAATCGCCCAGGACTAGTACAAAGAGAGCTTTCAAATTCATTGAGTCAAAATACTCACAAATTGACTGTCCAGTAGTTCTCAGGCCGTCGAGGAACTGGAATCTAGACATAATCTACCACCTCTCCTTATAAGTCTTAGGCTCATTAATAATGAGTTCTTAGGGCAACACTGATTCACTTTCACTCTATGATGCTCGTAGTTGAACTGCCTCCAATGAGGGTAAGACCTGGGGGTATCACCTGAACAGAGGGCTGGTTGTATGTTAGAGTGACAGGAAACACGGGGAACAAAAGATATTATTCGAAAAATTAGAAATCTTCCCATACAGTAAATAATACGAGGCAATGTTCCTTGATTCCATCTATTGAACAATAGTGCCATCCTTTAGTGCAATATAAAGTTATTAGTAACTTTGATGTCACTGATATTACGTCTCTGAAATGTCATTTACGCCTAAATAGTGATAATTCGTTTTTCCCTACATTTGAACAAGAAGCATATGTACTTATGTAACATGCTAAATAGGAATATACAGTTCCGGATTTATATTCCAGTACACTTGTTGGGTCCCATTTTTTTACTTCTGGCACAACATCGGTGTAAAACAGAGTAAATAGTATTGTTTTATGAATGGGGCGATAACCCTAGGTTGTTTGTAACAAAGAGAGTGATTACTAGCATATATATAACATATTTTTTTATACATACTACATAAGGCATTTGATCTTGCATTTTCTTCAAGTAACAAATAATGTGACTGTATAGTGGGATATTTATCAAGTGTGATTTCCTGGAATGTTTATATACTGGCAACAACTATGGAGGTGAAGCGGCATTCCCCCTTCTCTCAACACAAATATCAATTATAACTGCATATTTCTTGAAACATGAAAACGTTTCATGCTATAAATACCTATGTATGACTTCTTAATCAAATAAAATTTGCAGACATTGTAAATGTTTTTTTCGTAGCTGCACCATCTAGGAGCGGTTAATGGAACTAACGAAGTGATTAAATTTGTTTCTTCTTGTATGATAGGAAATACAAGATATGCTACATTATATTCTTCATTAAAGAACATTAACTGAACGCAAAGTCGCAATTGGGCTACAATGAATATACAAATGTTTTAACATTATGGGCGCGCGCAGCGTCTATGGAAATACTTTGTGATGAGTTACGAAACAATATGTTTAATCCGTTTTCGGTTATTCTGAATGCCTCTAAATCTTGTGCTAGAATCTGATCATAGTTTTCGCTATAATTTTTCCGTGTCTTTTCCTTTTTATGAGGAGGCGTAACCACATTCTAATAGCTGAGCAAGAAAATACATGTTTGCTTGTTTCAACTCGACCAACTACTAGCTGGATGGTTCCAAGGAGGGTGAGTATCAAAAGGTAAAGACCGGACTCCCAATACATGTGCTGTAAAATATATATTAAAAACTAATGATAATAAATTTTATATATATATATATATATATATATATATATATATATATATATATATATATATATATATATATATATGTGTGTGTGTGTGTGTGTGTGTGTGTGTGTGTGTATGTGTGTGTGTGTGTGTGTGTGTGTGTGTATGTATGTGTGTGTGTGTGTGTATATATATAATATATATATATATATATATATATATATATATAATCTTGATATATTTGCGAACTAATAACATGATAAGTATTTTCTTTTCGTCAGATCCGAACAGTGATTCAATAAACTAAAAATATTAATGCATCGATGTTTGTGCGTGCGTGTAGAGTTGTTTAACGCTTACTTTAGAATCATTGGATTTATATTTAATGCACATTTTGAATCCCTTCTCGCCCAAAATACCATAGCAGGTAGACTTTTTTTTTTTTTTTTTGGGGGGGGGGAGGGGGGCACCAATGTATCGACTAATTGGTAGGTACATGTTTTATCACTTATATGAAGAAAATGAAAAATCAATGGAATGATTGTGGAAAGTGTGAAAGAGTTCGCTTATCTTGGAGCTGTTTTAAGTAATACATATGATGATTCACCGGAGATAAAAAGAAGAATTGCCATTGCCAAAAATGCCACAATTGCTCTCAATAACATCTGGAAAGGCCGAATTATTACCTTACGGACAAAGCTGAGGTTATTGAACCCATTAGTTTTCCCAATTGCATCATATGGTTCTGAGTATTGGGTGCTGAAGTAGATAGACAAGAAAAAGATCAATAGTTTTGAAATGTGGTGTTACAGACAAGTACTGCGTATTAGCTGGACAGAGAAGAAGAATGATGAAGTGCTGAGAAAAATAAATTGTAAAGACCGGCTGTTGGACATCTTGAACAGGAGGAAATTAAAGTTTATTGGTCATGTGATGAGAAGTAAAAGTATTGAGAAAAACTTGCTGACAGGGATGGTGATAGGAAACAGAGGAAGAGGCAAACCGAAGACAAGACTGAGCGACAACATCAAAGATATCGATGGTGCAAGTGGAAAGAAAAGCGTAAGATCGAGTTGAGTAGCGAAGGATGGTGGAGAGGTCCACGGCTGCTCAAACATGAACATACCGTTATTGATGATGATGATATATATATATATATATATATATATATATATATATATATATATATATATATATATAAAAGTATATATGTGTGTATATGTATGTATATAAACATATAGACGAACCGTTCCGAAAATATACTTTTGGCAACCACTTCGCTGTAAACAGCGGAAATAGTATATTTCTGAATGGGGCGAAAATAAGTACACTAATATCCAAATAGTATATAAATATACATTTTTGGAAGCTACGTAAGCCATTTGATCTTCCATTTTATTTAAATAAGTGATAACAAAACATGTAGCATTCGTTTTCGCTGACTTTATAGTGGGATGATTTTCAAATGCGATTTCCTGGAATTGTTTGTTTATAGAAACGGCAACACCTATGGAGATGAGGCGGCATATCCCCCCCTTCTTTCACCACAGCAAGTATCAATTATAGCTGCATATATCTTGAAAGCACATGATGATTTAAACATCTATATATGGCAGCAAAATAGAATATATATGCAAAATCGCTGAGACCTTTGTAAATGCTTCTCGTTGCATTTACATCTAGTAGCAGCCAATCGAACTTTTTTCTTTTTTCCAGAACCAAAAGCTGATTAAATACACCGTGTATGCGTGTGTGTTTGCAATATCTTTGGAAATACGAAGTCAATATTTGGTGATGAGTATGTATAATTCGTTTCGGTTATTCTGAATGCCCCTTTATCTTGTGCTAAAATCTGATCATAGTTTTAGTTATTATCATTCCACGAGTATTGGCGTTTCTATGAGGAGACGCATCCACATTCTAACAGCCGAGCGAGAAAATACAACTCGAGCAACTACTGGTTGGGTAGTTCCAAGGAGGGTGAATGTCAAAAGTCTAAGAATTGACAAAGACCCAAAAATGTGCTGTATGATGTATGGTATATTTAGAAAAAAAAATTATCCCGATAAACTGGGAATTTCATCTCACTCTCTACTTTTATCTGTCATATATACAATTTCTATTTTCCTTCTGTTTATCTGTTTACAGTATGTGCATAGGTGTAGATGAAATAATGCTATTGGGTATTCATAAAGTCCTGAATATTTTTTTTTGCGGCTGATCCTATTAGACGCTAAAGAAGAAAGAAAATATGTTTGTTGGTATGTGACGTCATAATGACATACAGGAAATCCGTGAAAACGAGGCTGCCAAGCTGACCTTTTTCAAGAAGGCGCAATACAAGTTGAAATTGCAAAAAGGAACCCGCATCACTGGGATGAGGGAAAGGGATTTCTCTCCCAGTGAAATATCCAGAGAGCTGGATATCTCCCGGTCGACATTATACAGGTGGATACGGTGGAAGGAGGAGGACACTCCCTCATTCCGGCGCCACGCGAAACCACCAATCCAGCTAGAGGTCATGAAGACCTACAGTTCCTGAGTCGTTTTCTCAGTGAGAAAACGACTACATGCAGGACGTCTTCAAAGGGAGGTTGAACAAATTACTTCGCCAAAGTCAACTCCATAGATAACATGTATAAATATTATTAACCCCAGTCAATTTGTTCGTAGATTAATTTAGTTCAAATCAAAATACAGATATATTTTTACATAAATTATAGTGCCCTATATGTGATGCCTCATTTTCTGATTCTTTATTACTACTTATAAGATATGACAAACGAAATATCTACGGAACGGCCAGCAATGGCCACGTAACCTGTAATGGGTGGGGATAGAGTTTCCTGCATGGTATTGGTGAACTCGCTGAAAGAAAGGGGAAATTCATTTTAGATAAATATGTCGCACTGTAAAGAAGAAAATTTCTGCTATCAATACGCTGCTCTGCCTTGGCTCTCCCCAGAACGATCACATTCGTGCAGTATAGCTGCCTTATACCCACGTCTATGAGTTACGAAGTGGTTCCAAGACCAAAACCACCTGAAGGGCCTTCCGTGGCCAAGCAAGGCATGTGGCCCAAACCCGAAAAAATGTCTGGGCGAATATTGTCAATGTGTGAGAAGCAGCTAATAAAAGAACATCCTGAGAGATAATAGATAATGCTAAGATGGAATGGGACTTTACACAAACACGTCACTTCTGTCCCGGGGATCAGACAAGGTTTTGAACAGCGATAGATTGTTCTTATAAGTACGAAGTTCTTATGACTACCCCCAGTATAAAACTGAACTAAATTAATGAAAAAAGAGACTATTGGACATAGCAAAATCTTATAATAAATTATGAAACTGTGGAAACTGTCGATGAATTTATTTACCTAGGAGCGACTGTCACTAACAACTATGACTATTCAAAGGAAATAAGGAGGATTACCATCGCAAGAAATGCTGTTGTCTCATTAACGAAGATCTCAATAAAAAGGAAAAAAGAGCTCAATCAATGATATTTCCCATTGCCAGTTACGGTTCAGTGTTGGGTGAAGAAAAAATGACTTGTGGTGCTACAGACGTTTATTTCTCGTTAGCTGAACCGATCACAGGACAAATAGTTAGGTATTAGATAAAATACAGGTAGACATTCATGAGAGAATATTAAACACCATCAACAGACGTGAACCGAGATCCGTTGGTCACGTGGTAAGAAGTGATAGCTTGGGTAAAGATCTAATGATGGGCATGGTTTATGGCAAAAGAGAGATAGATACAAGACTCGTTACTTAGATAATATCAAAGAATTAACAAGAATGAGCGTGGGTCAGTTAATTTGAAAATTGCAGGACCGTTTTTTGGAGGAAATTTGTTTGGGATGCCATGGCTGATCAGCCCAATCATCATGCCGTTTCATAATAATGATGACCCCTAGTATTTGTCTTCACTTTCTACCGTTTTTTTTTTCTTTTTAATAAAACAATAGTAAAATATCTGAAGAATTAATAAGCATCCTACTAATTAGCTAACTCGCTGCACGCAGAGGCGTCAATTGGGGGCGGGGGCTGTCACCATTAAGGCCTGGCTGGTCCAACACCCAAATTCCACATTTTTTTTTTTTACTTGCGTGCGTGTGCGTGTGCGCGAGTGTGAATGTGCGTGCATGCGTGTAGATATAGAGCTAGAAATTAATGTATCTAGAGATAGATACTGCCCGGACTGTACCTGGAAACACGTTTGCCGGCAATTGTGCATAGATAATTAGTTATGGTCGTTACTGTGGTAACAATATACACATCATTCATTATTCACAATATGCCAACAAAAGGCATTATTGCCTCTTCAAATTGACACTGATTTAGGTTATGGTAATATCACTAGATATTTTTTTTCTTCTTTTTTTCTTTTCTTTTTTTTTTAGCTTCTTAATAAAAAAAATACCTTCGAGATTTACGGTTATTATAAAGGGAGTTGTGTGAATGGCCTTTATTAAACCAAAATTCACTCAATATCTACTCATCACTTATTTTCTTCTTCTTCGTCATTTCCTAATCTTCCTTCCTCTTCTTTTCTTTCTTCTTTCTCATCATTTCCTGACCTCCCTTCTCCCTTCTCATCGCCCTTCTCTCCATCTTCATGTTTCAAAGTTTCAGTCTCATTTCCATTATTAGTCTCGTTTTCTTGGCTTGGTTTCGAACCCATAAGTTTATTAACCCCGACTGCAGTTGCCCCTCCGGCAGCGAGCCCTACAGCGCCTCCGCCGGCGGCCAATCCAGCTGTGGCGGCAGCGCCTATACCAGCTGCTCCGGCCGACTGCAAGATCGCCACCTGCGTCAAGACAGAGAAGGGTTCGTATGATCTCCCTTGCTTATGGATCCAAAAGTTATATACATCTATCTAAGAAATTAATCAAGGTAAAATACATCTATCAAAGAAATTAATCAAAAGTAAAATACATCTATCAAAGAAATTCAGTGTCCACTAATGATGAAACAAAAGGAATATCACCGTAAAACACTTGTTATACGTAACTATGTTCGTCTATGTAATTCGACTTCGCGCCCTATCCATTATGAAAATTATTGTCAATCCTCTGAAACATTTTTAATTTCCGTTTTTTTCTCCAATAAAGTCAGTATATAGTAGGATTTAATCCTCAGTCGTGGTAATAATTGCATGGCCGTTGAGGAGGGAGAGTCACAAGGGTTAGTCGCAAGCAAAAATACTACACGTTCGAACCCCGGTTATATTCCAGAGATCATGGGATAGAAACAAGTTTGGCTAATGGACGGGAAGGGGCCCCGGAAGACGCCTCTTGATAAAACCCTTCTCGGAGGCCTGAACAATTTCACCGACAAAGATATGAGCAAAAATCGCCTCTCACCGTGCTTCCGGCGGCTATGGCTCCTCCGTTGGCAATGGCAGCAGAGGACATCATCGAAGCCGCGAAGGATCCGGCCGCGATGCCTCCGGAGGTGAATCCCGCGGCTGGAGGAAAAGGGAGTGATTACTGGGAGTAGGTGTCGGTCAAAATTGATACGAGAACGGTAATATTTAGAACAACAGCCATAGTGTGATTTTTACGAAAATAACGT
>NC_051388.1:49722737-49727737 GCF_015228065.2 Penaeus monodon | reverse complement strand
TTATTAGTGATTGCTGGAAGGCTTATGATTGCCTTCAGGATGAAGGTTTTAAGCACCTGAAGGTTAATCATAAATATAACTTTGTTTACCCCGACACCGGTGCCCACACAAACACCGTCGAACGAAACTGGAGGACACTAAAGGAAAAGGTGCCACAGTGCGGGAGGAGGTCGTGCCATTTTGGGGGCTACCTGCCAAAGCGGCCTTCCAGCTGCAGCATCCAGAGGCCAACAAGCGGATGCGCCCTTTTCTCCTGGCTGTGGCTCAGCTCTTCCCTCCAGAGAAATAAAGGTAAAGCCTTGGGGTCCAGGGGGCTAATCGTTAATAAATTTTGACATAGGTAAATACCCCGATTGGGGGGGTCCGGGGGCGGAGCCCCGATAGATAAATTCCCCGATGGGGGGGGGGGGTCCGGGAGCGGAGCCCCCGATAGGTAAATACCCCGATGGGGAGGTCCGGGGACGGAGCCCCCGATAGGCTGTTAGGTAAGGTTGCTTGGTTACAACGTTTTGTATATACATATGTATAAATGTGGCTTCACAGCTTGATAATGATGTGCTCTTCCGTAGATTTTAATGAAAGTGGGCGAGTGTTCCCGTAGACTGTTCGGAAGATGGCGTTCCAAGCCATAGATTTTTAATTTATTTTTTATGTGGCGTGTTGGGCCGTTAAGTTAAGTTAAGTAAGTTTATTTACCACCCTGGCTATCTGCCCAGGCGTGGGCAATCATGATTACAGTTTTACATATATCTGACATTGTACATTAGTCTGTAACTACTGTAGTTGTACAAGGTAAAATAGAAATATAAATCATACATCATACAAAAATTATTACTTACATATGCTTTTGCCACTGCGGGCGTTTTCCGTAGAGTTTCTTGAGCTGATTTTAACGATTTTCTTTCGTTGTATTATGCATTATTGCATTATATTTACTGTATTTAAGCCTGTTTTTCCCCATAATTTCCCTGATATACTTCATGCCCTCCCCCACTATCGGGACTTATCAAATCAAGATTGTTGGCTGAATATGGAGTTCCGCCAATCAATAATGGTATACATCTGTAGTATACCTATAATCGCCACCGATTATCGTCAAATAAACTCGTGAACGCGAAATACATTTCTAGAAAGAATTACCAGAATACATGCCATGCCCACTGTGATCTAAGTTTATTTATAGTATTTCCACATAGATGGCTCTACAACTGCTTAATCACCAAGGAGTCAGTTATTAGTCCTACCTACCTCACCTGTTTACCCTTTTCCTTGACTTTTGGAAAAGGTCTTTTGTATAATTTCATTGTCTTAATTGCTACCAAAATTATAATAATAATTTAATAATGATAACATCAATAACAAAAATAACAGTATCAATATCAAATGTATTAAGAAGTAAAACACATTTTGCGGCCAATTCAAAGAATGGGGAAATCAGGATCAGTCACTAAGGCCTACTGATATACTTCCTTGCCGGCTGAGCACATGAGGATCTATTTGTATGTAACAAAATTCACAAAAAAACAGGGGGCAGAACGTAAATCCGTGGGTTGGGTTAATGCCAAAGTAGGTAAAAAGACAGGAAAAACCATAGTAGGGAATCACGGAATAGTCACTAGGAATGACTAATACTAGTTGCTTTTGCGGAGGTTCGATCACTCAGTATCATGAATACATTCTTCGAAAAACGACTAGAATGGGTCAAATACAAAACTGACTTCATAATTTCAAATAAGTTATTAATAAAGTAAATGTTGGCAGTGACCATAAGATTACACCTCAGAAGGGAACGGAGCTCATATGAAAACCGCAGCCAAATTTAGCTAACTTGAAGACCATAGGATCAGAATTTAGCATTGACAGCCAAAACAGATATTCACTTCTCAGCCATGAAGGTCTCAACACTGACCAGATCAACAATCAGTTCAATTTCATAATAAAGGAAGCTGCACTTGAAGCAGGCGGTAAGAGCACCAAGCAAAGCTCCAGCAAGCTCTCGATAGAAACTAAATAGCTTATGCAAAAACATAGGGTAATAAGAGTATCGTCAAACAGGGACAAAATAGAATTAGCTGAACTATCAAAGACTATTAACCAAAACTGTTTACAGCTTGCCTTGAAGAAATATTCAAGAAGCTAGAAGACGAATACCTAAACACTTTAAGATTTGCAGATGATATTGTTCTTTTCTTATATATATATATATATATATATATATATATATATATATATATATATATATATAATATAAGAAGATAATAATAATAATAATAATAATAATAATAATAATAATAATATAATATATATATATATATATATATATATATATATATATATATATATATATACCTATTACTTATATACATATCATGTATGCGCGTGTGTGTGTGTGTGTGTGTGTGTGTGTGTGTGTGTGTGTGTGTGTGTGTGTGTGTGTGTGTGTGTGTGTGTGTGTGTGTGTGTGTGTGTGTGTGTGTGTGCGTGTGCGTGTGCGTGTGCGTGTGCGTGTGCGTGTGCGTTATACATGCATTAATACATATATTATATATGTACATATATAAATATAATATATAAACATTTATACATTCATAATTTAAAACTTACATATTAAAATGCAAACCAAATTTTCATACAAATTAAAACAGACGAATGTGCAGAAGCATTATTCCAGGTTATCGAACTTCCTCTCACGATTTTTCTATAATACATAGTTTAGAACAACGAAGAAATTCACGGGTCTCCCCCAAAAGGTGGCCAGTTTTTGTGTTAGCTTTAAACTAAGAAAACGATGGCAGATACGACTGGAAGAACTGTAGAAATGTGTATATAGTATTTACCAATGGCATCGTTACTAGCGTGAAAAATTTCTTCACATCTTACGCAATAGAAAATTTACCCGAATGGTATGAGCGTATCCTTGTCAGTGAGATATCTTTCAGCAGTCCATTACAAATAAGTCCGGTATATACCCACGAGGCATATGAGTGCTTTTCTAAAGATAGTTTGTAACTGAATTAGTAATATCATCATATACTGTTACTTTTCACAATTAATTCATACTTACTTTCACAATGCTCACTTCTGGAGATGTGTATTTCAAAGAGCAGACAACGTAAAGTGATCACATTCACAAGACCAGGGGTTTTATATTCGCTCATACGTTTATCTCGTTCAATACACGTTTTCTGTCTGGCAAGTCATGTGAGTCAGGCACTTGTGTGACGTCACCCACCGTGGGTACCAATGATAACTGCGCTCTCAAAATATTCCGCCAATCATGGAACGAAATAACTGTATTTAGGTAAAAAATGGTTTATTTCATCATCAGTTAGGAAATTTATGACAAATTCATAAACATAACATTATTTAAAAAGCCGCAAAACAAACCTTCTTCACTGTGTATTTCCGATATCCCAGGGGTTACAAAATTTTATAAATTTGGAAATACCGCCTAGACAGCCAAGATATCTGGGAAAGGCATGATAAAAGAGGGACAAAATCGACTGATCGAATTAAAGCTCAGTAATTTGGTTATCTTGAAGCACATCTGCAAAATCATCACCTCGTATGTTCCGCCAGGATAGAGCCTAGGCAAATACTTGGATATCGCACTGATAATTTCTTAACGTAACCAATAAATCCGCAATGGTGAGCCTGCTGTTGGCGGGACTCCGACCATTATCCTCCAATCTTTTTCGTTATTGCCGTGATATTTTGCTTGTTAAAGTCGAAACAGCACCTTTTACACAGCCTAGCTATGACGAAATTGGATTGGATTTCAACTGACTTTGTTTGGGCCCAGCTTCTATTGTCACTCGATTATCTATTACAATTCTTATTGAATCTAATAGAATGATCGCTAGTGTCTATCATCACGCCACGGCCAACTGCAGTCCACATTGACTCATGGTTTCCCTCTCTTACGCCT
This sequence comes from Penaeus monodon, assembly GCF_015228065.2. Lineage (NCBI taxonomy): Eukaryota > Metazoa > Arthropoda > Malacostraca > Decapoda > Penaeidae > Penaeus > Penaeus monodon. The sequence continues at coordinate 49,723,809 of NC_051388.1, read as the reverse complement.
CTGGGAGCTTATTAGTCATGGATCGCCTGAAATTTTTGAGTTTCACGGCCTCTCTACTACTCTTATTATAAGTTTGCGAGGGAAATTCACCCCCACTAAATGTTTACGAACCTCTGATTATTTATCGACCCCGCTTTCGACCCACTGGCTATTCACCATTGGATGGTCCCATCGACCCCTGGGAGTCGATATTAACCACTTTGAGATAGCGATTTACGCTACCTCCAAAGGCAGGTATAATGTGTTTCGAGGGTCCGCGAAAAGATAGGCCTATATGTGAGTTGATACATACTTCACTCATATTAACATAAATATATCACCAAACCTCTTCCTTACGTTATAAGGAAATTTTTTGATAATAGGTATATTGTTTATCAGTATTCATGCCTTTGTTTACAAGAAATCGACATATTGCCTTCAGGCCTTTCCAGTGTCAGATCCGTTTTGTTTTTCAGTTTTAAATCCTATTCTGTCCTCCCGTGAAAATTCATAAATGTCTTGGGGTGTATATTTACCTCTCCATCGTCAACTTATCATTTTTTATCGTGAGCATCACAACGTTAAAGGAATTATCCCACGAGGTTGGTGGTACAAAGTAAAAATATTAAATGTTTTTGTTTCAACGATAATTATGGATACTATGGAAGAGGCAGTAGAAATAGCCATATTGTACCGAAGGGGATTGCAGTAAAAGTTCATGTGAAAATGCTCGTTATAATATTGAATTCCTTCTTTCTTATTCTTATCTTGAATGAAAAGATGAAGTTGTTCACGAAAACGGAAACTCGATAACATTGTTTTCTTATCCTCCAACGTTACTCAGAATATGATCACAGAACACATACTTATCTTCGAAACCGGATGCTGATAAGAATGTCTCAAAATTCATCCCAGACTTTTCATGAATGTTGCTGTCTTTACCAAACTTGAAAGTATATATCCTTATTAGCAATAAATACGTTGTCATGTTCCCTTCAATACAAACTTGTTATATATATATATAATATATATATATATATATATATATATATATATATATATACATATATATATATATATATATATATATATA
>NC_051388.1:49697737-49710237 GCF_015228065.2 Penaeus monodon | reverse complement strand
ATTCCACTTATCCTCGATCTGTGAACTGTATTTATACGCATGTGAAACAGGTGTTCTGTTGCGGCCACCTGGAGATGGTTCCTTCGTTAAAGACTTCACAATATATTTTTTTAATTTCAATCTTCAGCCTCGCCATTAGTGTCCCTGTTGTTATCCTTATAATTTGTGTTAATGCTTGAAGTACCATTTTCGTCGTTATCATCACTCTCATTTTTATCAATATCGCTAACAGTAGTAATATTGTTACTAATTTTAATTCAATGAACATTTATATACCCATTTTCATTTTCATTTCAACTAATGAGGTAATATTTTGTCTGCCATTTACTGGTTTATTGTTGATTCTTGGTTTATCAAAAAGATCACGCAACCAGAACGCGATGACTATTCATGGCTAGGTTGGCCAGATATTGGTGAGTCTGATCAACGTGAAAAATCCAAGATGCAGTTAAAGGATTCTTCATCAGTGCGGTCTATCATAAAAAATAGACTCCTAGGAACTTCGTTTTCTTTTTCTTTTTTGTAAGAAACGTGTGCATTTTGAACTTTTGAGGTGTTACGGAGATACATGCTCTTTTAGTGTTAATTAGTTATCCTCTCCATTATGATGATACTGTTAATGATTATAGCAATGATGATAGCAAAAATGACTAATATTGGTACTAATAATGGTAGCAACGATATCGTAAGATCAATTATGAGGTTATTAATAATGACAAAAAAGAAAGAATACCAAAATGATACAATCTGCAATTCCACGTATAAACGCCATGGCGAGGTAGTGTTGACCTCCATATTTTCTTTGAAAATGTTTTAGTAATAATAATGTTATATATATATATATATATATATATATATATATAATGTATATATAATATATATATTGAAAAAAGAGACGGAAAAAAAGAAAAAGAAATAAAGGGCACCTAATATTTGCAATGAATAAAGATAAGGCGGCACTGAGCTCAGTTGCCAACTAGGATTGTACTCAAAAAGATACTTTGCTTACAGCATACTATAATAATTATCATTATTATTATGATTATTATCATTATCGCCGTTACTATCATTGTTATTATCATCATTGTTTTCATTATCATTATTACCATTATCATCATTGTTATTAGTAGTAGTAGTATTGTAATTTTATTATTATTATTATTCTTTATTATTATCATTGTTATTTACTATATTATTATTTTTATTATTATTATTATTAGTAGTAGTAGTAGTAGTAGATGTTGTAGTAGTAGTAGTATTACTATTATTATTATTATTATTACTATTATTATTATTATTATTATTATTATTATCGTCAATATAATTTGTATATTCTTATCATTATATATCATCACCATCATCATCATCATCATCATCATCATCATCATCATCATCATCATCATCATCACCATCTTCATCATCATCATCATCATCATCATCATCATCATCATCATCATCATCATCATCATCATCATCATCATCATCATCATCATCATCATCATCATCGTTGTTGTTATTATTATCATAATCATTATTACTTATTGAAAAGATTTTTAGGAGATACGTGATATAATCTCAATACCTAATTATTGCTTCATTTTAATCTCTTCAGTGGATTGATTTGTCTTATTTTTTAATCTTTTTAGTTTTGTCATATTCCATATTGCTATCAAGTTCAGTACTTTATATCTCAATATACTTTTGTGTAAGTCTTTACAGGCAGTCAAAAGCATGATTGACTAAAATCTATGGAACATTGATCTGGATTAAATCTAATAACTCAAAAAATAAAATTCAAAATGTCTTTTTTCGTATCACTTAGAAAGATTTGCCAATGAATAAAACATGTTTAAGATCCAAGCAGCTGTGTGCTCTTGGGTAACAGGTCAAGGATTTTGCCTTTCATTCACAGCTGTAAGCATGCATCTGGTCTGTAAAACTGTGTTGACGCAAACGGACACGAGTCACTGGATAAGCTGTGTTTCTCTCTCTCTCTCTCTCTCTCTCTCCCTCTTCTTTTCTTTTTTGTTTGAGTGGTGCTTATATTCTTTTCCTCCCTGCGAATATCTACCTCGCGCGCGCGTGCGTGTATGGTGTGTGTGTGTGTGTGTGTGTGTGTGTGTGTGTGTGTGTGTGTGTGTGTGTGTGTGTGTGTGTGTGTGTGTGTGTGTGTGTGTGTGTGTGTGTGTGTGTGTGTGTGTCCGCACCCTCCCTATCTCTCCTTAATCGCATAGTATATGTGGAAACGCTAAATAAATTTATCATAAAATTCTTTAAAAAAGTAGTGTGAGTCATCAGTTTCCGGGAAAGAGATGGGAGAACGTTATTGCACATTTATTATCAAGTTATTGTTTTTTTTTAGTCCTTGGCTAAAGTTCGAGAGATCATACAAGAATCAAGTTTCTCTTTCCATGTCTAGTCTAAGTCAAACCAAATAACTAAACTTTATATTAATTAATGCACCCGACGCTATAGTACCAAGTAATTCTGTCCAGCGACGGCAAGAAACGATCGCTCTAAATGCATTCTTGTTTCATTTTTGACTCTTTCACTTTCACTTAGAGTTTTGTGTGCGTTGCTTGTCATGCAATTAAGGGTTCTCGAACGAAATGTTTCTTGATTTAATTACTTTACTAACCCTGAACGCTGTTAGGAAGATGTTTACTGTCACACTTGCATATGGATGAAATACCAAGTGGGCGATACTCGTATGATATTGAAGCAATAAATTCGTAATCAAAGTTAGACGTTGGTGCGGCCGAGGACCTTGGAATGGCCTTGGTTTCAAGACGCCATGCCGCCTTGTCGAGTAATCACATTAAGACCTTGAGACGTTTTACGTGGGTTATCATACTACAAGTTCGTGATTTTTGCTTCTTCAGTCTCGTTACGAGTGACATCAATCGCCACGTTTGCTTTCATACATTATACTACATATAATTTGCTTATTACTTACACATACGAATTACTATAAAAACATACACACAAAAAAGCTTGTTTAGGAAGTAAAATTAATATTTTCCACAACCTAGGGAATGTAATCCTCACACACATACTAGTAAAAATGTAATTTACAGTATGTGAAAAAGAGTAACTGCTTCATGTTATAAGCTATGTAAATTCTAGAAAAATCTGCCATTTTCCAGACGTTATAACCAATTTGCAGTTCAGATCTGAGGAACAAGTTTGTCCCTGAGATGTCAGATGGGCATCTTGAAGGCACACATCAGCTTCCTTATTATGTCAAATAAGTGGTTCGGCATTGGACTACATCGGACAAGGTCATTACTAGTAATTATATGGCTTTATTACATCTTGACTCACACTCCCTCGATCATCACTGCAATTATTAATAAATCAATATTACAAGGGAAATTCCAAGCATATTAAAATACCTTGGGAATGTATCTGATATCTCTTCCCCTGCCTTATACTGCACTACTTTCAATTTACTTTCCATCTCCAACCAAACAATGATACTCAAGGTACACAAAAATGTAAAGTGGTTTGGGAAAGAGTAAAACACTGAAATAATTACCTCTTTTATTGATTGATTTGGTCTCTTTTAAAGCATTTTCTTTATTCTAAACTGAAAACATGGGGCAAATGATGTGCATGGAGAACAAATATCATAATAGCATGATATGGAAAAAGTGAAAGACTGCATGTAACTGGAAGGTGTTTTCCATATTTCTTCAGTTTTATTTCTGCATAACTCCAAAATGGTTAAAAACATGAAAGTGAGATCTGTTAACGGATTTAACAGTATAAGTCAGCTGCTCTATTAAGTACAGAAATCACTGGCATCTGTGATAAAAAATAGATAGGCTACCTGTAAAACAAACTTGGGACTTCATGCACTTGTATATCACAGGCAATTTTATGGTCTTGTTCATCACAGCATAAGGGTGGGCACCTTGTGTTAATATCACATTTCTTTTTTAAATATCATTGATAAAAAGTTTAATAAAAAAACCTGGTACATACATTCACATCTTGGAGACAGTTCAAGTAATTACCCTCACAATCACATCATAAAAAAGAAGGATAAATTATTTCCTTTATAGATCAACATTATTAAGATCGATTCCTGAAGCAGAGGGAAGTGCAACATCTTCAGGAGGGAGGAATCTTCCAATTGGTTGAATGGAATTCTGGAAGCAAAAACAAAAAACAGATAAAGTTCAAATATATCCTAGAGAGTGCATAGTGGATTATTTTCACATACATATCATCCATTTGGTTCTGAAGCAGACTGCCTTACCTTCATTTCCTGCAGTTTGAGCATCTCCAGTTTTAGCTTGTTTATGATGGAGGTGTTTGGCTGGTTCACAGTGGCATTTGACTGCAGTAAGGTGATCTCTTGCTCCTCTGCCTTTTTCTCTCTCATAGTTTGCATTGACCGGTTACCATATAACCTTAGTAAAGAGCCCCAGCTGCTGATGTGTGGGTGGAGTTTCTGTGGAGTTTTGGACAAGTTAGCCAACCTGATTCAGTAATGGAAGGTTCAAAGGGTAGGGGGGTGATCCTGACATTAAAATAAAAAATTATAAACTTAATGTAGGTGTTTCTCCCATTTGGAAACTGAAAAGAATGTGTTACACTATTTTGGAGAGGAAACCAACCCTCTGTTTGCCAAATATCAGAGACAGCAGACACACAGTCCAACAGAAGCAGCTCAATTTTTCATAAGATAAGGAAGTAAAACATGCCTGAAGGATAGCTTGTGAGGCTCTCTGTTTCCCATCCTTCTTGTTCTTGCATTGGACCTGCACGGTGTGTTTTCCAACTGTCATCACAAACTCATTCTTCTGATTCTTCTGTGTGACTAATCTGGATTCAATATTGGCACCATTAAGACCAAAGTTTCTCTGAAGACAGTTGAGTAAAATGGAATAGGGTGAAAGTTCACTTGTTTTATTGCAGAGCTCTGGTACCCTTGGGTCTTCTATGCGGATTTCATCGAAGAACTGGAAGGAGAAAACATAGGATGAATGAAAATAACTTGAATCAGAGAAAGAAGGGAAAAAAGAAAGAATAAAAAATACCTCACAATGACATCTCTGCAGTAAAACAAAATATGTCAAAGACACAGTCTCTTATCTAATCTAACAACATCAATCTGAAAGAAAGAAAGAGAGAGGAGAGGAGAGGAGAGGAGAGGAGGATAAGAAAAGGATAAGGATAAGGATAAGGAGAGGAGAGGGAGGGAGGGAGGGAGGGAGGGAGGGAGGGAGGGAGGGAGGGAGGGAGGGAGGAGGGAGGGAGGGAGGGAGGGAGGGAGGGAGGGAGGGAGGGAGGGAGGGAGGGAGGGAGGGAGGGAGAGAGAGAGAGAGAGAATCTCAAATTAATGGCCATTTTGTAGCAACAATCCTTACAAATTTCCACAAAAATGGAACTTACAGACAAATCCGCGTCTCCCTTAGTGTTTGATTCCTCCCGTATCTTTTCACCCAACTCAGGAAGAAGGATTTCTAGTGTTGCTTTAGCTGCCTCTGTTTTTGCTTGCTTCTTGCTACTACCATAACCAGTGCTGTAGTGCATGTCATTGATGATGATGGTGGCAGCATATGGTGTAGCAGCATTCTCTAAAAAAATAAGCAATATCAGTGTCACTATATGTGCATGCATATATTACATTACATTATATTTGCCACAAAGAAACATGTTACACATAGACTGCATACCTTAATTCATGTACATATCAAATATACACACACAGATAAATAAACCATTAATATTACTGACAGCTGACTGATGTCATTCAATTAAATTTCTTTTAGGCATATACAAACAGGGAGATGTTTAGAATAATTGACTTAATTCCACTGTCATATCTTAGCCATTACCTTGTCATATGATACTTAAGCTAAATTTTATCTTGCATTCTTTTGATCTTTATTATAATCATTAAAGATAATATGACATAGTAACTGTATATAAGTCATTAAGGTCTTACACAACTTAGTTTTGGGTCATATTATCAGTTTAGGCATTTCAACATATTTCCTTGAAAATGGCTTACCATTTAAAATACTATATAAATCACTGTTCTATCATTCATATCTCACATATAAAAAAGGGAATGATTGTGTAAGTCACTTCAGTGGTAGAAGGGAGCTTCAATGTATGATTAGACATAAAAATAAATAATAAAAAAATCTTCGTATTTGTAATACATTCAAAATAAGTGCTTTGGCTGTCTGGTAGTCTGTGCCATACTAGGCAAAGTCTGCTGATAATGCTTGTGATGTTGTCTACACAACTGGCCTTAGTACTACTAATGGGTGGTTGAATGCAGCATGGCCACTATCTGGTGATTTCACTTGCTATGGTGACGGGCATTTCATTTATCTGCCCATTAAGAGTGCCTCATGAAGAGCAAAACCCTTGTGCCAAAGAGGCAGTGCTTGATCATGCAAACCAGATATTAGTTGGCTCTTGATCATATTTATGGTATTCTTTTTAAAAAAGTGGCCTTCCTATGCCATCATCTATCATTCTTACTTCACTTTTTGCTGGGTATTTCATTTACCTTGGAATCATTTGAACATGTCTTGTTAATGGCTTGGAATGCACTTGAATTTTTTACATAAAATAGTGAGACTTCAAAGACAGCTTTGCCAATAACTATGGTAATTAGAAATGCAACAGCAAGATTCAACAGTGCTTTTACATATTCTTCAAATCTAAAATCATCTGCAAATATTGCACTCTCTTCATTGTCTTTATAGCAAGAAGAGTCAGCATTAACAGAATTAGCTAACTTAAACACATATTTTCAGAATTTGCAAATTAGGACCATTCTACAAACATTAAGAAAAAAATGTGATTTCAGAAACATTTGGGTGGGTTAACTTAATCCTAACAGCTGCTTCACATCATATTAAACCAGGCACTGCATACAGTCAGCCATTCAAGGGGAAAAATTTTAAGCACCGGAAATTTATTATTTCCCCACATGCTACAATTTTGGCTGCAGCATATACAATTTCCCATGAAATGAGACTAAAAAGTGACTTTCAGCCTACTTTTGCAGGGTTGTGACTCCTCTATAACAGCAGTCATGACCAAACAAGAAAACTGATTTCCACTCACCTACTTCTTTGAAGACATACTTTGGCTGTTTTTTAAGAGCATGTTGCACATACTCATGTAAAATGCACACATAGCTCTTTCCTTTGGGATTCATAATCCACTCCTTTTTACTACTGGCTGCTGGTACACCATCCTCCTCTGTTACAAAAAAGAATATAGCATGAAAAGAGACCGATTCATACTCACTTCAAAATTTCATGAACATATGTAGGTAATACTATCATATTTTAAAATGTAATGTAGCTGCCACTGTCATTTTTTTGACATGTCATGTCTAGATTATTCAGAGTAATAAAAGTGTTACCATGTATATGATTATAATGTAAAAAATGCTAAAGTAATACAAATTATTTTGCATTGCTAATATTTCAACTTCAAAGAATGATAAGACGTTCTTTAAAGACACACTGAAGATATTTAGTTGACATTTACTTTTCATGTAATATACACCGGTAGCTTTTTATTGCAGTGCACAATATTTCATCATTTTATTGCAGCACTTCCAATGACAATGATTTTCCTGTATTATAATGTTCCCATTAGTGGCAAGTCCTCTTCATGATGGACTTACAATAAGCATTACAAACAGGACAATGGGATTTCAGGTAATTAATTTAATCACATTCAAAATAAACTCCATGGCAAGAAAATATACCTGCTCATGGACTAAATGAAAAAATGAGATAATTACCAACATTCATCTACAGATATTCCCCTCGAACATTTTCACCACTCAAACAATGTCACAACACATGAACAACAAATGCCTCTTCACAACATTTTACTTTCAACAAAGAATATCTTTGGAATGGTAAGAGAAGTAACCACAGACATCTAAGGACCTACTGTGCAGCTTTTCTGTGCTCTATGGTTCTCACCTTGTCTCCTAAGGGATATAAGTTTGGTTCCTTCTGGGAGTTGTGGTCTGTCTTTTTTCTTGCTCATCTTCTGGAAACTTCTTCTTTCAGCCCAGGATCTTTAATTCAAAATCTTTATCAGAGCACATTTACACAAATATACAAGACAATAAAAGATGTTGCTGCATATTTTATTTTAAATAATAATAATAAATAAATAAATAAATATGAAATTTCTTCTGAAGATATGTTAACTTCAATTATCAATCCAGCTCCAAAAATTAATTTACAACATATAAAATTAACCATTGCTTCTAAATTTACAAAACAAAAATAATCTTAAGCACTCACTTGAACCTAATAATCTTAATGCTCTTAAAAAGAAATCGGTTCTTGCAGTATTCCCTGACTTCAAGTTCGTCTAAAGACTGCTGCTGCAGATTCTCCACTGCTGTCTCTATCTTGGCATTGCCTACCATCAACCCAGCAGGCGGGGCACCTCCTATAAACACAAGGTGTCAGTTCAGGGGATAGAATAAACATATAAGACAATGGGGATATTCCCATAGAAAAGTGTCATTCTACAATCACTGACAATACTGTATTAAAATGTGACCAACCTAATTTAGAGGGAGAAAAAAGACAAGAAGAATATTTATCATGATGTTATTTACAAATCTGAAAGCAATTTTGATAGGTGACAAATGAAGACACCTAGTAATAAAAATGAAAAGTACATTTAACTAAACATTTGCAAAATGGAAAACACATACCCATATCTTGCAAACTTCATAAGTGCAACTTTATGCCACTGGTAATATTTGATAAACAAAAATAATAATAATTATGATTGTGGTATCAAGACTGAGACGAAGTATAATAAGATAAAATTAGACATTTTCATTACCAATAAAATCAAACAAACAAATAATTTCAAAGCAATATTGCATAATTCAGGATAAATAAATGCATTGTCATGTCATTTAAAAACCCTACCCATCAACAGTGCCAAGAAGTTCCATTCTCTAATTTAAAAAATGAGTGTGGTTGCAGGAAGTTTACTGTTCCTTCCAGTGTGAAAGAAAATGAAATGATGCATACCTTCCTTGTTCGTATTGAGAGCCAAAGCAGCTGCCAAACTCCCCCCAGTCACAGGACATGATGTGGCCCTGCTGACTGATGTCGCTTTCACAGTGTCTATCCCATTCTCAACGACTCCCAACTGATCCTCCACCTGTTGTTGTTTCATTTGTTTATTTTAATGCAAATTACTACCTAATATGATAAATTGATATTAACTAAAAAATTATCAACTCAGTTTCATTTGTGAGCAAAGGAACAAATTCAATCAAACAAATCTCTCCTAGACTTAATCTTACGAGGTCAAAACTTTTATAAAAAACATTGAAGCTTACCTGACTCGCATTCATGCCGACTCCAGGCCTACTTTGCTGACTCTCTTCCCCTTCTGAGGTCTCCTTCTCACTAGTTTCTTTGCTTTCTTGACTGCTTGTTTTCTCATCTGCTAGAGCTCTCAGGTATTGGAGACAAGGTATAGCACTTAGGGGTATGTCGTGTTTCTGAAAACATAAATGAATAAACATTCTTAAAAACTAAAGAGAATAATGGCATTCCATTATATCTACTATATTATATTGTAAATACATATGGCAGGCTGACCATGGATTTCCTTTTTTTTAATGTTTCTAAACTTTCATAATTTCAGGACAAAAATATTTTCCCAAAACATACCAGATTCCCTGAGTCACATTATCTTCATTAAAAAAAAAAGGCAATAAGTGGCCACAATATGTAAGTCAGCTCAGTCACCCCTTTCTTATAAAACTACAAAATAAAAAACACTAACAATAAAAAAATAAACAAATAACTGGCTTGTCCAATAACAAAAACAAGGTGGAATAAACATCATCCTAACAAAGTGGCAATCATTTTATGTTACTATAGGGTCACACACACACACAAAAAAAAAAAATCAATGCCTTAAAACTACCTGGATACTACTTTGAATATTTATATGTTCATGTTTTCGGATGTAATGAAATAATAGGGTTTTACAATATCTGAATCAAAATACTCCTAATTTTTTATTCTGAGATGCGAACCAAAATTTGGAAAAAAAAATACACAAAGGCCTTGCAAACACACACAGAAAATAACAAAATCCTTTCTTCTATATCTTATTATCAATACTTGTGATATTTTTATTCCACTTATATTTTGTAATACAAACACCTTCCTAAGGCAAAGACAGACATAGAGATTCTTGTGCTTACCCTGACGCTACCTTGTCCTAAAAAATAAGGTTTTGCCATTGTGCAAACTCTTGTCTGTTTATGAAGATAAACAGGCATTCCACTGTTGTGTGTCACCTGAACCCATCCTTCTGGTAGTACTTCAAAGTGACTATTTCCTTTTTCTGAAAGATAAAAGGAAAAAACTCAAACTCTGATACTACCTTTTACCCAATATCAACATTCAGACACTTATGTTTTAGATGAGATACAGCATGCTATCACATGGCAGTTTATCTTAGTATTGTATGGCATATATATATATATATATATATATATATATATATATATATACTATATACATTATATATATATATAATATTATACATATACATATATATATACATATATATATAATATATATACATATATACATATATATACATATATACATATTATATATATATGATATATAATATGTATATATATATATGATATAATATATATATTATATATATATATGTATTATATATAATATATAGTATATATATATATATATATAATGTATATAATATATGTATAGTATAATTATATAGTATATATATATATAATATATATATATATTATATATATTAATATATATATAATATATATAATATATATATTATATATATATATATATATATATATATATATTATATGATATATATAGATATATATATATATATATTATATCTATATAAATACATATATACATATATATATACATATATAATAATATATACATATATTATATATACATATATATACATATAATATATATACATATACATATATAATATATATATACATAATATATATACTATATATACATACATATCACTAACTACTATACATAACAACACACACACACACACACACACACACACACACACACACACACACACACACACACACACACATATATATATATATATATATATATATATATATATATATATATATATATATATATGTATAATGCAAATCAAGTCAGATTATACCTAGTCTCATCAATTAACAAGACCCATAAGACTAAAGACTATTTAGTTCATTAAACTAGAAAAGGATTGTAGTGAGAGGCACTATAATCCAAACTTATAATATAGCTAATTCATTGTTGAGAAGTCTGGATAAAACCAAGTGTATATACACATCAATATCCCACCATTTTCTTTAACTATCTCTGATGGTACAACAAATATATCTGTAAGTGAGCATTTGTCTATCTTTACACATATTTGAGAAAGCTGGATATTTCACTGAAGTTTATCAGTTCTGCCACTGGTCGATTTGATACAAATACAGAGCAAATGCAATATCTCTCAGCAGAATAAAATCATATCCATTTGGTTACTTCAGGAGCAAACACTGTCTACACTCCCTTAAAAAGAAGAAAAAAATCTAGAAATCAAAACAAGAGTACCCTACAACAATTCAATAATTAAAAACTCAGTAATCTGTTGAAAAATAGTTCAAGTGAAGACCACCTGTCCTGGCACTGAACTTACCAACCAAAACCACTTTTTCTCTTTCGTCGTAGGGGCTCTCATCATTTTCCCCAAGGGCCATTTCTCTTTTTCTCTTTCTCGGCCCTTTCATCTCTTCAGGCAAGCCTTCCTCCAGCAGGGCATCAATCTCCTCTTCAGGTACTTCTGAATCGTACTCATAATCCTCCTCTGAATCTTGTCCATCTGGGAATAAAGATAAATAAATAAATTCTGAGCAAATGCCCTCTTTCTGATGTACATTTTGGATCAAACTGCTTTTTATCATTCATCTTCCTAAATTTGCAATTTAATTGATTTCAATACAAAATAAAATACTTTCCTTATTTTACACACTAACAAAAAAAATTTATATATATATATATATATATATATATATATATATATATATATATATATATATATATATATATATATATATATATATATAATAAATAAATAAATAAATCAAATTTGCCATCAAGCAGGTCTCATAAAGTGATGCACCTGTCTTCTCGGAAAGTTGATCAAAAATCAAGAATCTTGTACAAAAGTGAATTATGAATTCTACCACATAATTTAAAGTGAACAAATTGGCAAAACCTGGTTCGTCATTGTCATCATCATCTCCATCATGTACTTCATCCAGCAGTTGGAATCCCTCATAGCGTGGATCTGCTAAAACATCATTGCCACCAGATGCTCTTGTTAAACTTGCTGTGGAAAGAGAGACAAGAAAATATATATGAATAATGAAGTCCCTACAT
>NC_051388.1:49684670-49687637 GCF_015228065.2 Penaeus monodon | reverse complement strand
AAATTTATATACATATTTGGTGTTAATAAGTTATAAATAAGCAATAAAAAAATAAAATATATATAAAATTTTAAAAATTAAATATAAATAATCAAAATTTATATTAAATAATTTATAATTATTATAATTTAAATATATAAATAATTAAAATATATGATATTAATATTAGATATATAATATAAAATATATATATATATATATATATAAGCATATATATATATGCATATAATATATGCATAATTATTATATGCATTATATAAAATATATATTATATATAATAATATATAATATATATATTTTATATATATATATATATATTATATTTTGAAATATATATAATAAAATTATAAATATATATATTAATATTATATTATATTTATTTAGAGAATTTTAAATAATTTTTTTTTATAATTTAAATAAATTATAAATATTTTTAAAATAAAATTTTAAATTTAATTTATATATAATTATAATATATTTAAAAATATTTATTTTTTATATATGCATAATTTAAAATTTTTTATATACAAACATGTATTAAATAAAATATATTTATAAATTATATATATATTAAAATTATATAATATAATATTACATATATAAGAGTGTATATGTGCATAAAATTGAATATATTATAAAAAATTATAATATATAATATATATAAAATTATATATAGATATATAATTATATAAAAATCCCCATTTTAAAATTTTTTAAATATACACATACATACACCACACATATTAATTATATGTTAACTTATAATATGTATGATATGATAATATTATATATATATATATATATTAATATATATATATATAATTTTAATAATATGTTTATATATAAGTATATATGAATTTAAAATATATATTAAAAATATATAAATATAAATAAAAACAGAAATAAATATTTTAATTATATAAAAAATATAAATATATAAAAATCAAAATATGATATATTAAATAAAAAAATTTTGGTAATATTTTTTTAAAATATTTTTATAAATAAATATAATATTTATTTTTTATATTTATACAATAAAATATAAATATATATAAAATACATATTGATATTTAATAATAATATTAATAATATATATTTTAATTATATTGAATAATATAATATATATAAAATATATTAATAATAAAATATATAAAATTTATATATAAATTAATATATATATAATAATAATATAATATATAAAATATATAATATATAAATATAAAATTAATATATATATATATATATATATATATATATATATATGTGTGTATATATATGTGTATATATATATATATATATATTAGTGGGGACGCGGTGGCCGAATGGTTAGAGCGTCGGACTCAAGACTGTCACGACGGTAATCTGAGTTCGAGGGTTCGAGTCACCGGCCGGCGCGTCGTTTCCCTTGGGCAAGGAACTTCACCTCGATTGCCTGCCTAGCCACTGGGTGGCCAAGCCAGCCCAAGTCAGTGCCGGGTAAATAGAGATGGTGACTCGGAAAAAAAAAAAAAAAAAAAAAAAAAAAAAAGGGCGGAAGGCAATGGCAAACCACCGCTCTAAATTGCCAAGAAATATCATGGAAGCCCATGATCGCCAAGGCCGCAGTGGCCGAATGGTTAGAGCGTCGTACTCAAGACTGCCACGACGGCAATCTGAGTTCGAGGGTTCAAGTCACCGGCCGGCGCGTTGTTCCCTTGGGCAAGGAACTTCAGCTCGATTGCCTACCTAGCCACTGGGTGGCCAAACCAGCCCGAAGTCACTGCTGGTCCCAAGCCCGGATAAAATAGAGAGAATGATTACCTAAAAAAGGTAACACCGGCACTCTCCGTGGAAAGGAACTGGGGACCCTACCACGTACTCACTCCAAGAGCATTACAACATGAAAACTACAATTATCATGCTGTGACCACGGCGGCTCAGACATGAACCTACCGTTAAAAGAAGAATATATATATATATATATATATATATATATATATATATATATATATATATATATATTATATAATAATATATGTATATATGTATATATGTATATATGTATATATGTATATATGTATATATGATATGTATATATATATATAATATATATATATATATATATATATATATATATATATATATATATATATAATATATATAATATATAGTATATATATATATATATACATATACATATATATGTATTATATAATATATATACATATATATACATATATATATGTATATATAATACATAAATATATATATTATATATATATATATATATAATAATATATATAATATATATATATATATATATATATAATATAATATATATATATATAATATATATATATATAAATATATATATAAATATATATAAATATATAATCTATCTATATCTAAATATATATCTGTATGTAAATCTATATCTATTTGTATATGTTTACCTACAAATGTATATCAATATGTTTATATTTATGTCTCTGTCTGTCTTTATAAATCTTCCTGAGTGAAAAAAAACAAGTAAATCTAGTCAGGAACTTCACCCAATGCTGCAAAAAGTATGTGATCTCTAAAGTAGTAGTATTTTGCAAGATAAATTTACACACAGATGATTCTCAAGTGTACGGCTATTAATGAGTCAAGGTATGCGACCTCACCTGATTTTCCCTCTCTTTGAGTTTTCATGATTTTTCTTTTTAGTACTATTAATGATGCTGATGCTATTATTAGTATTACTGAGCTTATAATTATTGCAGTATTATTAATAATACTAACAGCAATTCAGAATAAAAAATAATCAAGGAAAAGGGCCAGCAGGTGAGATAGGTAAGATTAGTTACAGACTCCTTGGTGACTAAGCGCCTTTGTATTTATTTAAGTGCAAATACAAGCAATAAATAACTCACAGTGGTCATGGGAGGTAATTTTATCACTTTAATGAATAGAATAGTTTTACCTTTTCGAATATTTCAACAT
>NC_051388.1:49680428-49684570 GCF_015228065.2 Penaeus monodon | reverse complement strand
GGCGGAATTTCGAGTCCTACCACCCGGGGGAAACCGGGGAAAAGGTTTTTCCCCAAAAAAAAAAAAAAAAAAAAAAACAGACTCCTCTAAAGCCGAACTGGACCCTACCAACCATCCAAGAGACAGACATGAAACCTACAATTATCAGTGTGACCACGGCGGTCGACTACTCCAACTGTGAAAGGAAGACTTTTGGTGATGTACTTAACTGTACAATACATCTATAATCATTACAACATAAAATAAATTATATCTAAAATACACGGCCTTCAAAATGAACCTACCGTATATAAGTATATAATATATATATATATATATATATATCTATATATATATATATGTATAATGATATATATATTAATATATACTATATATATATATATTATATATATATATATATATATTTGTTATATGTAATATCTATATATTTATATATATATACATATCATATATAGTATATATAATACATATATATACATATATACAATACACATATCCATATTATCATACACATACAACACAACACACTGACACACACATACAACACAACACCTCACACACCACACACACTATATTATTATATATATATACATATATATCATATATATATGTATATATATATCATATATATACATTATTATGCACATAAATATATATATGATATATATACTATTATATACATATATATATAATAAATATATTAGTATATATAAATATATATACATTGATAATACAATATCTATATATTTATATATATATAATATATATATATATATATTATATATATATAATAATAATATATATTATATCTATATATTATATATATATATATCTATATATTATTATATATATATATATATAGCATCTCTCTATATCTAAATATATATCTGTATGTAAATCTATATCTATTTGTATATGTTTACCTACAAATGTATATCTATATGTTTATATTTATGTCTCTGTCTGTCTTTATAAATCTTCCTGAGTGAAAAAAACAAGTAAATCTAGTCAGGAACTTCACCCAATGCTGCAAAAAGTATGTGATCTCTAAAGTAGTAGTATTTTGCAAGAAAAAATTTACACACAGATGATTCTCAAGTGTACGGCTATTAATGAGTCAAGGTATGCGACCTCACCTGATTTTCCCTCTCTTTGAGTTTTCATGATTTTTCTTTTTAGTACTATTAATGATGCTGATGCTATTATTAGTATTACTGAGCTTATAATTATTGCAGTATTATTAATAATACTAACAGCAATTCAGAATAAAAAATAATCAAGGAAAAGGGCCAGCAGGTGAGATAGGTAAGATTAGTTACAGACTCCTTGGTGACTAAGCGCCTTTGTATTTATTTAAGTGCAAATACAAGCAATAAATAACTCACAGTGGTCATGGGAGGTAATTTTATCACTTTAATGAATAGAATAGTTTTACCTTTTGAATATTATCAACATGACATTTCCTATATCCTTATTAAATCTCATAAAAGGCTTAATATGCTGATGTGCAACAGGATGTATAAATATATCAGTAATTATCAAATTTAAAAAATAATGAATAACTAAAAATAAATAAATAAATATATATATACATAAATATATATAAATATATATTTATATATACATATATATATATATATATATAAATATAATATATAATATATAATATATAATATATAATATATATATACTATATATATATATATATATATTATATATATATATATATATATATATATATTTATATATATATTATATATACACATACACTTTACATACCTACATAAAGCTGTCTGATCTTGCCCTAGGCATGTCTTTTATAATCTGGATACCACTGTTCATCTGTTGTAATAATACACAAAAAGATTTATCCAAGAAATACTCTGCTGTAAATAAATACAAGATTATTTAAAAATACACTACTCAATATGAAACAAGGGAAAATATTATGAAAACTAATACCTTTGGAGTCACCTTTATTGATCATGTTAATTCTTATGAATTTTACATGGTTATATCACACTTTATCATCACCAACATTACCAATACATCAACAACTGGAATTCTAATCAAAGGGCAAAATATGACACACTCTTAAAGACAGCTATACTATATTACCAAACTTTAAAACAACTGTCACATGAGATGGAGATGGAGTGCAGGCCAGTTTCAAGACCATAACAAAGCCAACTCAATGGTAACCATTTTTCTTGATGCACACAGGCCTCTAACCTTACCTTCTGCTTCATTTATCAGAACCCCCCCCCCCCAGACCTTGTGAAAAATATTTTGCTGATAGTTTCCCATACAGAATGACCCACCCAAAAAATTATATTCTCTTTTTTCACTGCTAACAGCAAGAACAATGTATAAATATTTCTTTTTTCAGTCTAACTCAACACTGAACAAACACTAACCATAATAATTTACCTACATAGAAAAGCACATGTAAATACACAGATGCAAATATGCACATGTAAAATTGTAACTCACATGCACACACACATACAAGCACTCACTAACACAACTCATAAACATCCATGCATGCAATATAAGGTTCAACTTACTTTTACAACTATAGTATAATATCAGCTATTGCTCTTTTATTCATTACATATAAATGAGAATGAAAGAAGTTCCATTATATACCTTCATATTTTCAGTACAAAATACAATGTACATGGAAAATAAAGATTATATACTGATATCCTACCTGAGGTCCTACATAGTATTTTTACACTGTATTTCGATATTTGATTAACAAACCATTGCTATCAAATAAAAACATAAGAGTATTTGATTTTAAACTAAAAAAATCTTCCTAAGCATTATAATGCTTGGATAAAATATGATATGTCACATACTATATTTCATAGAGTATAAAATAACTTCATATATGGTATG
The DNA here is from genome assembly GCF_015228065.2 of Penaeus monodon. Lineage (NCBI taxonomy): Eukaryota > Metazoa > Arthropoda > Malacostraca > Decapoda > Penaeidae > Penaeus > Penaeus monodon. The sequence continues at coordinate 49,681,666 of NC_051388.1, read as the reverse complement.
TGAAATACTTTGGCAGGAAGGAAAATCATGTTCAATAGTTTCACTAGATGAAGACTCATCAAATATACATTATCAGTGTTTTTGTTTTAAAACATATATATATATATATATATATATATATATATATATATATATATATATATATATATATATATATATATATATATTATATATATATATATATATATATATACTATTTTTTTTTTTTGATTTCTTTTTTTTTTCTTTTTTTGGCAATATGTAGCAATCAACAGTATTTTCACCCTCTAGGAATTAGTAATCCCTAAAATTAATTTCATTTTAAGTCAATAAAAAATGTACTTATTTACATTTACTCCTTACTTTCGAGAAAAAAACTGCAAAATACTACTTACTTCTGTGCTGATCATAACCCTCCACAACTTCCATTGCCAGAATATACCAGCCTACATTCAAATGTATACTGCATAAGAAAAGAAGCCCTTCAACAAATTCGGTGCTCCATGCAAGCAACACAACCCACATAAGGAAGTGGGATGTTTACTGACAGTAACGATGTGTGGACCAGCATCTTCAAGTTTTCATTAAACAGCAGTAACATTCTGTCCACTGACTATCTAACCTTTCCCTCTTTACTCTGAGTCTGATAGGAGTGCTAATTCTGCCTTTTTCCAAGGCATTTTCATAATATTATTATTATTATTATTAGTAGTAGTAGTAGTAGTAGTAGTGGTAATAGTAGTATTGTTCTTATCATTACTATTATTATCATTATCATTATCATTATCATTATCATCATATATTATCATTATCATTATCATTATTATCATTATCAATTATTATTATCTTATCATTATTATCATTATTATTATTATCAACATATTCATATTATTATCATTATCATCATATTATTACCATTATCCATTTAACACCTTTATGCTACCATCTCTTTAAGGGGACATCACTATAATTTTAGTTTTTTGTTTTTCTTGAAAAAAAAATAATAATAATATTAGGATTTGAAGAGACAAAGGCATTTTTCTTACACCCCGTGCATACAGAGCACAATTAATTTTTATAGTAAAATTATGTCAAAATCATGTGACCAAAGAACCTGAATCAACATCTGTCAACTCTCTGGTCTACAGAGCCCCACTATGTCTGATCACCTCACCAACAATTGATGTAAATATTCTAAGCACCCTCTCTCACTTTTGTTTTTGTTTTTACTGTATTTGTTAACACGTGCACAAAAGTAA
>NC_051388.1:49679305-49680328 GCF_015228065.2 Penaeus monodon | reverse complement strand
AACAACCATTGCTATCAAATAAAAACATAAGAGTATTTGATTTTAAACTAAAAAAATCTTCCTAAGCATTATAATGCTTGGATAAAATATGATATGTCACATACTATATTTCATAGAGTATAAAATAACTTCATATATGGTATGTGAAATACTTTGGCAGGAAGGAAAATCATGTTCAATAGTTTCACTAGATGGAAGAATCATCAAATATACATTATCAGTGTTCTTGTTTTAAACATATATATATATATATATATATATATATATATATATATATATATATATATATATATATATATATATATATATATATATATATATATACATTTTTTTTTTCTTTTTTTTTTTCTTTTTTCTTGGCAATATGTAGCAATCAACAGTATTTTCACCCTCTAGGAATTATTAATCCCTAAAAATTAATTTTCATTTGAAGTCAATAAAAAATGTACTTATTTACATTTACTCCTTTACTTTTCGAGAAATAAACTGCAAAATACTACTTACTTCTGTGCTGATCATAACCCTCCACAACTTCCATTGCCAGAATATACCAGCCTACATTCAAATGTATACTGCATAAGAAAAGAAGCCCTTCAACAAATTTGGTGCTCCATGCAAGCAACACAACCCACATAAGGAAGTGGGATGTTTACTGACAGTAACGATGTGTGGACCAGCATCTTCAAGTTTTCATTAAACAGCAGTAACATTCTGTCCACTGACTATCTAACCTTTCCCTCTTTACTCTGAGTCTGATAGGAGTGCTAATTCTGCCTTTTTCCAAGGCATTCTCATAATAGTAGTAGTAGTAGTAGTAGTAGTAGTAGTAGTAGTAGTAGTAGTAGTAGTAATAGTAGTATTGTTCTTATCATTATTATTATTATCATCATCATTATTACTATTATTATTACTATTATTATTACTATTATTATCATTATCATTATCATTATTATTATTATCAATATTATTATTATCATTATCATCATTATTATTACTATTATCATTTAACACCTTTATGCTACC
>NC_051388.1:49669305-49671805 GCF_015228065.2 Penaeus monodon | reverse complement strand
ACTGAATATGTAAAAACATTAAGATCATATTTTGCATACATGTGATAAAATAAATTTAAAAATTATATCATGGTGTGGCATGGCAAGTGCTATATACTGGCCATGTCTGAAGGAGGCAAGCCCAGTTAGCCATGCAGTCAACCCGGAGTGGAGGCCAAGTAAACCCATTTTCTCTCAGAGGCAATGGGTTTATATACAAGCTTCATGTTATGGTTTCATTGTTTATAGTCAAATCAATTCTTCTGTATGATTGCAGAAAATTAAAACATAGAACCTTAACACACTGGCTCCAGATGCTTCACTGCACTCACATGGCCTAAAATATGGGCATTAAGTTTACTTGAGTGGCTACTCTGACAGATGTGCGGCTTGTAGGCCAGGCACAATTTTCCTTGTGTGCAGTGAAAAGACTCCATGCCTCCCATTTGCAATGTTATTTTCTCTTTTTCTGCATTAGCATTTTTAGCTTCTTGTTCTTCTTTCTTTCTTTCTTTTTTGCCATCTTCCAATATCTATGTTTGGCATTTGATTTGCTTTATCCAGATGTTAATAGACTGTTTTGCTTGCACAGATTCCATATCATCCCTCAAGGTAGTCGATAAATCAGTGCAACAACAACACTTTATTAGTAGTAATCTTTTACAATTTTTTCATAATTCAATTTTCTGTAATACAACCTATGCCGCCAGTCATGGTCGGCAGGAGTAGGATCTTGAGCATGGAAACAACATCCTCCCCTGGAATGGAACTTTTCCAGTCATGGCTCATGGATGGTACATTCCACACTCATTTATTGATAGAAATAACACAAGAGCCCCATCTTAATTACCCAAAGAGTCAAATTACATTCTGAGAGCTTTGTGAACTTGTGGTAATTTCCATCATCCCGGCCTTCAGCCAAAATTCTCTTGACAGCATGTTCACGTCACCCTAGCACTCAGGCAATTTTTCCATGTCTGCATGTTCACCTCACCCGCTACTTGGCCAAATTATTTTATGACATGATGGTCTTGTCATAGGGGTTAATCCCTTCAAAACAGTTGATGTGATTATTACATCATGAAAAAACTTAGCCGAGGGTCTGAGTGACATGAATATACCATCATGAAATTTTAGCTAAAGGCTGGGATGACGGGAAATGACAAGTGCAAAAAGCTCTTAGAGTGGAGCCCTTACATTATTCAGTAAATAGTATGGAATGTACTATATATGAGCCATGACTGGAAGAGTGCCAGCTCCAGGGAGGACACTATTTCCATCTTCAGGATGCTATCCCTGCCCAACATGACCAGCAGTGCAGGGTGTATTACTGAAAATTTAATATTATAAAAATATTTTTAAAATTGCAGAAATAATAAAATGTTACATATTATTATCATTATTTCACAGAGTTATATACTACCTAGAGGGATGTTATGGAGTTTGTACAAGGAAAACTGCAGCAGCCATTGCCATCTTCATACAGCATTTCAAATACAAATATAGACCTTGGATAATTATAAAAACACAAAAAATGCTTGTAAAGAAAGATATAATGAAAATACAAAGTGAAGACAAGGAGTCTTGACACCGCACACGAGTGTTCATGTGGGCTGAGCCTGCATGCCACACACCACTCCGGTGAGCCTAATACCCAGACTTTGGGCCACATGTGGCCAGTGAAGCATCCAGATCCAATGGGTTACGTAACTTTGAAACATTAGCACAAGGTGGCTTTTTTTAAGCACAGTACCACAGAGTAATAAGGGCTGCCAATGATATGTTGATATTTCATATAATCTTATGCTCTACAATTAGTAATGCTCTATAATAGTAATGCGGGTCACACACAATCAATTTTTTTTTTCTTTATCCACCATCACTAGGAAAATGTTGTGTTCACTATAGTTTTGTTTTGTGAACTGTCTCTGCACATAGATGGCTCTGCAATAGTTTAATCACAAAGAAGTTAATAAGTAGACCTTGTGACCTCAGCTGATTTCACCTTTACATGATTTTTTTTTTCTTATTAATGTTGTCAATATTGATGCTGTTATTTTTATTATAGACATTATAACTATTAAACAGACATTATAAACAGCAGCATAAGATACCAGAAAACTTTTTTGAAAATCAATGTCAAGAATAAACAGGTGACATAGGTAGTACTCATAATTGGCTGATTGGTGACTTAGTATTTGTCGAGCCATTTATATGTATAGATAATTAATAAATTAAACTTATAGTGGACATGGCATGAATGGATATACTATCCCTGGTGGCATCAAGTTAATAAGGCAGTTTGGTAATAATTATTAATAAACTGCTGTCATTCCATAATCATCAACCTATCAAGTACTGTATAATTTTGCCTCAATAAAATTATGATCATATGTTTCACTGCATGACAAAGGAAATGAAACTACAGAATTTACAAATAAAATAAAATAAAATAAAAATAACAATAAAGGTAAATAAGCAAAAGATCTTTTTTTTAATCAAATATAATATATACTAAAAA
>NC_051388.1:49626805-49649305 GCF_015228065.2 Penaeus monodon | reverse complement strand
ATTGGCACTGTACGTGAATTGCCATGACTAATCTTTCTGACACCTTACATACAAGATCAAGAGAAAATGGGAAATGTATGTTGGCCTACACCCACTTAAAACAAACATCAGTATCGTGTGACAGAAATGGTTTCGTTTAGTTTCATATTCGGTTTGTTTAATAATAACACTGTAAGTAACCCTCTTTACTAGCAGTCTCCAACGAAGTCACTGGCAATGTAACAGCCTTCTCGAGTACAAGCAGTAAGAAATCTTTAAGTTAAATTCCAAAATCCAAACTTTGGGGCCGCAACCTGTGATGTTCAATGTTAAATCTTGAATCAAAGTTTTAATCCCAAAGCAGAGCACATGCTTTACCTATCTTCTTTATGGTTCACACTGTACTTATGAGTCATAGGTTTCTGACTAAAAAGTATCCCTAGGAACACACTGTCATATCAGCCTCAGTGCCGGTAGGATACTTTCTCCCTGTAATAATGATCTTCCTCGTTGTACTCCCTTTGTAAATCTTTAATACTACAACACTAGATCAGCTGTACCTAAAGATCACAATGTACTCACTAACCCTTGAACCCACCATATACCTACTAACCCCAGAACCCACTATGTACCCACCAATCCCACGCCCCGCAGTACACAAAGGAAAGAAGAGGGTAAGAGAAGGTACGTGAAGAGCAGCTGCTTTCCTCCCTACCCCCCTCGACTGACCCGGTCAACAAAGATGTGAAACAAGATCTTGCCTCTCCCAGCCCGGTCTCTTCTGCGGCGGGGTGGGTGGAGGAAAATAGGGGTACCGGTGGGGGTGGGAGGCATGGGGAGGGATAAGAGGATATCTTTGTTTTACGGTGTATATAGCTTCACTTCACTCGTTTCAGGGGCAGTTTCGGTATCTTGCTCTTATAAATAAAACAAATGAAACTAACATCACCATGGTAATATGACCAGGATTTTGTATTGGGTGCACCTCACTCTTTCCCTAGACTGAATACTTTTGAACGGAAAACTCAGGCTAAACTAAGGAGAAACCCTGATGTACTAACGTCATAAGGAATATACCCCCAGCCTACAGTGAATCATGAAGAAAGGCATGAACTTGCTCCTTCTGGGGTTTCCTGTCAACTTTAGGTTTGGCTAGTCGCCCTCAGGGGTCAAACATCGTACCGGATGTTAGGTTCGGACAATTTTCCAGCTACGTCAAAACCTCACGACTTTGGACTTTCCCTCGCCAGTCCATACATCCGCTGTGTCGGTTAATTAAATGTAGCGAAATGAACTTGTGGGAATGTAGTGATCTTTTTTCTTATGTTAGGGTACGGCTGATCTGCTGAACAAGAATTGGAGTATATGTTAAGCCCGAGGTAAAATTGCACGATTTTCCCAAATTTTCCGTCCTATGACGCAGCCTTGGCATCAGGTGGTGTGCGGTGCTAAGGAGCGAAATAATGTGCAGCTGAAATTTTAGAGGCAACCTAGTATATACTCGGAATGCACTTTTAAACAACATTAATATTCTCCACATAAAGCAAAAATGTCGTTGAAGACCATGACCGGATAATTTTGGGTGTTTTAACACTCCAGTTCTACATGTATAAAAAAAAATATTTCAAAACTAACTGACCGCGTGAAGTTGTGTGCGGGCACTTGGCGTCTTCCAGACACCGATGGGTTTCCATGGGTCAGCTTACAGCATCCTGTCTTTTTAAAATCAATTACTCACTCCCCATATCTATGACCTACACCTGTGGTGGCTCAGATGGAGGATACTTAAAAAAGTAATGCCTATTTTAGCGTAAAAAATAAGAGGTCAGCAGTACCCTTGATGATGCTACTGCAGTAGACATGAAGTAACAAAAAGGATTTCATCATCAACAAAGCTGTCAAGAGTGTATCCGGAAGGCTCTCGCATTTCCCTTGTGAGCTTCGTTTTAGTGTGACGTTGAGAGTGAGTCAACCTCCTTCCTGCACAGCGACAACTTTCTTCCGGTGTATTTTACCGTCCCAGTCCATCCATGTCACTATGCTATGTCTTACTGATTCAGATTAGCCGAATGTCACGACTACTCTCATATTCTACTAAACATTAATTTTCATCATGTTTATGCCCCTCCCCAAAAGCACGAGTGGCTTTTGAATTGGGATTGAGCGAGGCGCGTGGGACTGGCTGGCGAGCGCACTAGTTCCCTCAGCGCAAGGTTCGGTCTACGCAGCGGTTGTCTAGGGGAATTTTACACGCTGTGGGGGAATTCTCGGGGCAGGCTGCGTTGCTAGGGACGATAACCAATTAATTGCTATTTGAGTATTCGGCGTATCACATTCACTTGTCTGTACGAAGTTGTGTGGTTATGATCCTTTGTGTAGTTACAATAGTAATGTAAAATAGTATCAACATAATCATAATCATAGAAAGGCCGAAAACTTGTAACCCACATTTTCTTCTGCTTAAACTTTTTTTTCTATTACTTTAGGGATTGTTGATTATTTTAATTTCTGATTATGTTCATATATTTGAGATTTTCATTTTCAAAATTATAACAAAATGAAAACGAAACGAAAAGCGCATATCTGTGTCAGAAATAAAGAGAATGAGAGAGCGACAACGGAATGGGTCGTGCCTAGGGAAATTTTCCGTCCGCGGGGGAACTTGTTAAATGGCGTTGTGTTGTTGGCCGAGTCACTTCGTGCTCTCCAATCCGTCTTCAATGACACAATGAGCAAAGGCATAAGGAACTTGGTGTCGAAACGAAAGAGAAGATTCAAAGAAGATGGGTACGACTTGGATCTTAGCTGTATCCTTTTTGTTTATCGTGGCGTGGAGTGACGGCAAGAGACGAGTGTTAATGAGAGTGACAGAAGGCCAGGGTGGTGATGACAGGCCTCGGGAGGACCTGACTTTCCACTGCGAGGCAATTTCGTGTTCCACCCCTTCAGGAGGTGCGTTGCTAACGTGCCCGAGGAATATCTTGCGCTCGAGTGGCCCTTGGATGTGGAAGGAGGTTTTACAGGGAGGAAGTGACAGTGGTTTTAGAGAGGGACCGCTTAGCCTTGAGGAAGTGTTCCAAGAGTTTTGAAGTCCTTAGAGGAGGAGGTTTCGGGGCCTTCGTCGTGATTTGTGCATTGGGGTCCTCTGCCATCACGCCCATGCCATTGTCCGTGCTATTACCATATTATACTGCGTAATTATTTCTGTTATCATAATTATTTTATTATAATTTTTATTATTCATATCCCATACTGCTTGATTATTACTGTGATTCATTGCTGGTATTATTTCATCACGAAAATGTTATTCTTACTGTGTTATACTATTGTCAGTGTTTGTGTTGATAGTATTTTGATTGTGTGTATTGCAAGAAAAGTAAATTGTGTGGCTCAGTCTTGTTGGGTGAGTGAGAAGTATAAATTTTTTTCTTTGCTCTTTATTTGATAAGTATTTAATTTTTTATTTGAGGCTGATTTGCTGATCAGTGTGTTTTAATTATGCATCATGAGGCAAAGTGAATAGTTTTACAATTCATCTTGTGAATGCTAAGTTTTGTGATGTGAAATTGTTTAAATTGATAAGAAGTATGTACAACATAATCATGGAAAATAAGTACGAAGTCAACTGCTTTGTGGAAAGTTGACTGTATATGGTTATAGTGGAGTTGACAACAGTGGAAATTAGTGACATACTTATGAATATGGAATGAAGCGAGGTCCTACAGTTTCGATTTGAAAAATGAGGTCACCAGTATTTGTGTCTAACATGAGAGTGCAGTCCATGTTAAAATGTAGTAAGTTTATCCATTTTTTATTTATTTTTTTATTTGTTGAGTGGTTCTTGTTGATTTAATGAGAAATATATCTACTAAATTATTACTATATTCTTGATTTTTATTTTTGATAGATGCCAAAAGTTAGAATGAACAGAAAGGGACGGTGAATTATTACTGGAGGGTAGAGCACATAATTATCTGTTGTTTTTGAGTAAAGCACATGTTCAGTTGATAGTTTTGATATGCTATAACATTATTTTCTCTGATAGTTTCCTATTGAGAGAGGGAGAGTTAACAACAAATATATAATTTTCTAATTTTCTGAAAACTAGCATACCATAGAAGAAATGGAAAATGCAGTTTATTGAGTTATTATTTGTAATTTTTTTTTAGCTTGTCAAGTAATTTTGAAATGTTATTATATATAATTTTTCTTCATATTTGGTACTTTTAGAATTACAGTTCTGAACTAAGGTCTATTCATCAACTACTCATTTCACTTTTAGTGTTCTGTGGAATTTCTGTTTATGAAGAAGAGTAGGGTAGTAGGGGAATGCAGAGAAAGAGAAAGAAAATATGTAGCCAAAAATTTGTGGTGTGTATTAAGGTGTGGTAGGAAGGGTGTAGCTCCTAGTAAGGAATGGTGTCACCTGCTTTAAGATTTAAGATTGGTTTCAGGCAGTGTCGTGCTGCCTGTGGAGCTTGATCAATAATGGTGATCAGCACATCATGAATTTTACAGTACTTGTTTAGGTATCCATTTCCCAATGGGACAGACAACTCTTATGAATATTGTATATTTTGGTATTCTAGTATCCTCTTTAAAGAGAGAACAGAGAGGCCCTAATTAATTTCAGTGTAGATAAAATTTTAAGTCAGAGAAGTATTGTATTTTATTTTTCTAATAGTTTTCTCCTTACTGAAAGCTTTTATTTCCTTGCACTGCCTTTGGTAGTGGTATGGGAGTGTTATAAAGGATATGTTAATTAACACTGATTAAGGTAGTTGGCTGAGAGCAACCACAAGCAATGGCAATTTGTTCAGTTGTCATCTTACTTTGGGTTCGTGATTGTTCGTAAAATGGAACTGTATGCTTAAAGACCACTTGATACACCTGAATGCTCTAGTAGTTTGGTAATAGTTTAAGTTTAAGGCTATCAGTGGAGTAGCAATATGCTGCAAATGTTATTAGGTATGTTGCATAGGACCTTAATCTACTTCATAACAGAATTATGGTACTGGGCTAGGTTTTGAGGTATTAAAAATAATGATAATTTTCATTTAAATGTGTTGTATCAGTATTTCATAGGACCCTGGCATTGGAGCTGTTGTAACTACCACTGCCATTATCATTGCCATTACTATTACCATAACCATTACTATTACCATCATCACCTTGCCATTTCCATTGCCATTACTATTAACTTCATTACCACTACCTTTATCATTATGGGAATGTTACTTTGGTAGTGATAGTCATGATGGTGGTAATGTTGGTAGTAATGATGGTGGTAGTGGTGGTGGTAGTAGTAGTAGTAGTAGTAGTAGTAGTAGTAGTAGTAGTAGTAGTAGTAGTAGTAGTAGTAGTAGTAGTAGTAGTAGTAGTAGTAGTAGTAACAGCAGTAGTAGTAACAGCAGTAGTAATAATATTATTATTATCTCTATTATTATTATTATAATTATTAATATTAGTAGTAGTAGTTGTAATAGTAATAGAAGTAATGAGTATTGTTATTATTGTTATTATTAATAGTAGTAGTAGTAGTAAGTAGTAGTAGTAGTAGTAGTAGTAGTAGTAGTAGTAGTAGTAGTAAGTAGTAGTAGTAGTAGAAGTGGAGGTGGTGTTGCTTGTTGTGTCAGTAGTACTAGATGTAGAATTGATAGTGGCCAGTTCATGGGATTAATAGCTGCTCTTTTCACAAGAATAATGGAATGATTATGATAATGATATGAATGAAAATGAAAAGAAAAAAATATCATAATATTAATGAAGATGATAATGGTGCTAGCATAATGATGACAATAGTAATAGAGGTAATGATAATGATAGTCATAATGATAGTCATAATGATAGTCATAATAACAGTCATAATAACAGTAATAATGATGATAATGATGCAGGTAATGATGATGATGATGATGATGATGATGATGATAATAACATTAATAATAACAACATTAATAATAATAACATTAATAATAATAATAACAATAACAATAATAACAATTTAAAAAATCATAGTAATAGTGGTTATGATAGTGATGATGATAATGATAGTCAATAATCATAATCATAATAACAGTAATGATTATAGTAATGATAATGGTGAAGGTAATGATAATGATAAGATAAAAACAATAAGGATAATGATGATGATAGTAATAATAATATTAATAATGATTATAATAGTAATGTTGATAATGATAATGATAGTAATGATTATAATAGTAATGTTGATGATAATATGTATAATGATAATGTAATAATGATAATAATTATTGAATAATAGTAATTATGATATATATAATAATGATATGATAATGAAGATAAAATGATAAAATATGAAAATATATGATAGTAATAATGATAATAAAGTAATGATAGTATTAGTATATAAAATGGTATGATATAATGATAATATATGATAGTTGAGTAATAATGGAATGATAATATAAGTGTGAATAGAATAAAATTATATATATTAATAATAATAGGTAATTGATGATATGAAGTTAATGATAATAGTAAAATGTAATATAGAATAATTGATATGGATAATTATAATAATAAGGTAATGATATGATAATTGTGTATATGGAAAGAAATTATGATATCATTATAAAGTATTATGATATGTTATTTATATGAATATGATACATTAATTATATGATGTATATGATATTTGATATTATTATTGTAATACAATTATTATCATTATTTATATTATATTATATTATATTATATTTTATATTAATTATTATTATTTTATTTTATTATAGTATTATTATGATATTATTTTATTATTATTACTGTATATCAATTTATTATTTATTATATTGTTGATTTTATGTATATGTGTATTTTATGTGTTATATGAAATGTGATATAATGAATATTAAATTTTATTTTATTTTATTTATTATTAATTACTAATATTATCATTAATTTATTATTTATATATTTACTTGTTATGTTATTTTTTTGTATATTTATGTTATTTATCTTTTATTTTATTGTTTATTTTTTATTTTATATTAATTTTTATTTTATTTTATTATGAATGTTATTGATTATGATATTTTATTGTTAATTTTTTTATTATACAGTTTTTTATTCATTTTTATATGTTTTATTTATTTTATTTGTTATTTTATTTATTTATATTATTTATATTTATTTATTTATTTATGTTATTTTATTTTATTTTTATTTTATTTTATTTTATTTTTATTTTTTTATTTTTTTATTTTTATTTTTATTTTTATTTATTATTTTTTATATTATATTTTTATTTTTTATTTTTTATTTATTATTGTTATTATTTTTTTGTTATTATTATTTTATTCTATTTTTTATTTTTATTTTATTTAATCTTATTCTTTCAAATTTATTTATTTTTATTTTTTATTTTTATAATTTTTTTTTTATTAAAAAAAAAATAATTTAAATTTTATTTTATATTATTATTTGTTTTATTTATTTATTTATTTTGTTATATACTATCTCTTTTATATAATTGATTATTTACTTTATGTCATTGTATATTATTATTATTATTATTGTTATTGCTATATATTATATCAACTGTTTATTATTTGTTTTGTTTTATTTTTATTTTATTTTATTTATTTCGTTATTATTATTTTATTATTATTATTAGTTAGTTATTATTATTATTATTATTATTGTTATTATTATTATTATTTTTGATATTATTAAATTAATGTTATCATTAATTATTAATTATTATTGATCTAAATATTGATATTTTTGATATTGATGTATATTATGGATATTGTTATTAAAATGATAATGATAATGATATTGATAATAATGAGAATGATGATGATAATATTAGTATTGCAATGAGAATTATTAGTATTGCAATGATAATAATAGTAATAATAATAATAATAATTATTATTATTATTATTATTATTATTATTATTATTATTATTATTTTATTATTATTATATTATATTATATACTACTATCTATTACTACTACTACACTACTTACTATCTTTATTATACTTACTACTATACTATGACTATACTAGATGACTAGACTATGACTACGACTACACTACGACTAACTACATGTTTGTTTATTGTATTATATATTATATTATATTTTTTGTGCTGTGTAATGATAAAAATATAATATATTTTATGATTATGATTATATATATTATTATATTTATATTATAGTTATTGCATATTAATTTAGTATATGATTATAATGGTATATCGATATATATATATGATAAATATTGATCCTATATATTATATATATGTCTGTCTATTGTCATTATTGTATTATATATTATAGTTGTATTATTTATTATTATTATTATTATTATTATTATTATTATTATATTATTATTATTATTATTATTATTATTATTATATGTTATTATATAATTATTATTATTATAATATATTATATAAATTAATTATTTATTATTTTTTGATATAATATTAATGATCATTATAGTATATATTTAATAATATTATGATTTGTATAGATACAATGTATAGATTATGATAAAATATTGATATTTATTGTATATATTGTTGTATATTATGATTATTGTTTATCATTGTTATATTTATTATGTAATATAGTTCATTTGATATATATAGTTATTATTATTTATTATTATTAATTATTATTATTATTATTATTATATATATTGTATGTTATATTATCATATATATTATGCATAATTATATATATTATATATGTTAGTATATATTATTATTACATTATTATATTATTATTATTGTATATTAATATATTAGTTTTAGTTGTTCATTGTTATTGATATAATATGAATATATTATATGTAATAATTTTATTTATATTAATATATAATGGGTGTTGTTTGTTGTTTTGTTTTGTATTTGTTTTGTATATGTTGTAGTTTGTGTTCATGTGTATTGTTTTGTTTGCGTGTTTGTGTTGTGTGTGTGTGTGTTTGTGTTTGTGTTTTGTGTTGTGTGTAGTATTATGTTATGTTTATGATTATATTATATTTGCATATTATTTAGTTATGTATGGTATGTTATGTATTATGTATGTATGTATGATTGATATATGTTATTGATTGTAATATTATGATATATTATTGTTATTTTATGCTATATTTTATTATTATATATTTTATATTTATTAATTTTTATTATATTATATATTTACTTATATAATGATAATATATAATGATAGCATAAATATAATATGATATATGATAATGATGATATGATGAGATGATAATGATATTATGTGTATGTGTTAGTGTTTTTTGATGTTAGTGTTGATTGTTTATGTGTTATTATAATATTATTATATATAATTATTATTATTATTATTATTATTATATATTTTATTATTATTATTATTATTTTTATTATTATTTATGATAATGATAATGATATATAATGTAAATATTAATAATATATATGATAATACTAATAGATAATATAATAATGATATATTTATATTGTTTATTGTTATTATTATTGTATTGTTATTGTTATGTTATTGTTATTGTATTATTATTGTATTGTATTTTATTGTATTTATTTGTATTGTATTTTATTTTTTATGTATTTATTTGGTTTTTTGTGTTTGTGTTTTGTTTGTTGTGTATTGTTTGTTGTTATTGTTATTGTTATTGTTATTGTTATTATTGTTATTATTGTTATTGTTATTGTTATTTTGCTGTGAACTATTGTTATTATTATAATTGTATTTATAATTATATTAGTAAGGATAACAGTAAAAGTAATAATAATGATGATAAAGGTAGTAATGATGTTACTGATAATGATAGTGATAGTGATAATGATTTATGTATTATATGATGATGTATGATATGATTTATTATTAATTATATTATTATTATTATTATTATTATTATTATTATTATATATTATTATTATATATTATTATTATTTTATTATGTAAATTATGTATGTTATTGTTATTGTTACTGTTATGTTATGTATGTTAGTTATGTGTATCTTGTCTAGTATCTTGTTATTATTATCTATTATCTATTATGTGTATTATTATTATTATATTATTATTATTATTATTTTATTATTTATTATTATTATTATATTATTTTATGTATGTTATTTGTATTTTTATGTTATTTAGTTATATTATATTATTTATATTATATGTTATTGCTGTGTTATTGTTATTATTATAATTTTATTATATATTATTATTATTATTAGTTATTATAATATATATAATATTGTATGTACTGTTATTATGTTGTATGTTTATGTTGTATTGTCTTACTGTTTATTATTTATTATTAGTTAATTATTATTGTTATTGTTATTATATATTATATATGTATTATTATTGTATTATATTTATTGTATTATTATATTGTATTATTATTATGTTATTATATATATTATTATTATTTTATTTTATTATTATTTATTGTATTGTTATTGTTATTATTTTATTGTTATTATTATTATTATTATTATTATTTATTTATTTATTTTTTATTATTATTTTATATTAATATTATTATATATATATAATAATAATAATAATAATAATAATAATATATATAATATTATATTATTAATTAATATAATAATTAATTATTATTAATTATTATTATTATTATTTATTATTTTTATTATTATTATCATTATTATTATTATTACTATTAATATATTATTAATAATATCATTATCATTATTACTATTACTACTATTATTATATTATTATTAATATCATTATTATTAGTAGTAGTTGTAGTAGAATTGTTATTTTTGATTTTGTTATCAATGTTGTTATTATTATTGATTTATAAAGTGTAGAGGTGTGTATATGTCCCAAGTTTCTAGAACCCTGGATCTTGAGTAGGCCAGGTGTGTATCAGGAACTCAGGAAATAGGAGAGCCTGGCTGAGCATTCCAGTAAGAGAGTCATTGAGTTTCCGCTGTCAACCATTCAGGACTCGTGGCTGGTTACGAGATGTTCCTACTGATGACCACTTAACATGTGGCGTTTGGATGTGGCTTGACTCAACCAGGGTAGTGTGTGTAGTGTGTGTTGTGTGTAGGCTAGGGGTCCATGGCTACTAGAGTACTCCCCTTTCAGTGAGTAATTTATGTGGGTGAGTGACTCACTTTACGGGTCACATCGACTAGGTTTATCTATTAGGAATCATTTGTGTGGGCTATGAGTTCCTCAACGTGATGGCTGGTAGAGTAGTGTTGTGTTTGAGTTGTGTGAGCCAGGGAGACTTTGTGGAGGACAGTAGTTGTTCTTGCTTGATGGCTTCTTGGTGTGGATTTGTGTATCTGTCTTGAGTTTCTAGAACCTTGGATTTTAAGTGTATCAGGAATGGGAGAGCCAGGCTTGAACAGTCCAGTGGAAGAGGTTTGAGGTGTCTGATGTCAGTCAGATGCCAAATTCTTCATATTTCATATCTGTAATATTGTACCAAGTTTTCCTCTAGCTTTTCCTTAACAAGTTAAACCAGATATCACAGATCGACTTATTGCAATGGGCTTCCCTGCTCAGAAGTTGGAGGGTGTGTACAGAAACCATATTGACGATGTTTCCCGCTTCCTAGAAGAGAGGCACAAGGACCACTATAGAATATATAATTTGTGAGTATTGAGCCATTGATATTTTTGTTATTATTTTTTTTTTTTATAAATTGAAGGATTTGTTTCAAAAAATATATGTAGACTATTTATATATATATACTTCCACATATTTTATATGATATGTATGGTTATATACTAGTTTATATTAATATGTTAACCCAGAGCTGATGGGCATGGCATGTACGTATATGCCCTGCCCACTGTGAGTTTACTTTATTAATTGTTTTTACACATAGATAGCTACACTTGTACTAAGTCACCAGTGAGGCAATTACGAATACTGCCTGTCTTGCCTGTTTACCCTTTTCCTTGGTCTTCGAAAATATTATTATATTGCTGTTACTAATATCAGTAACAGTATAGTAATTATAATGTCTATAAAAAGAATAACACCATCAATATTCATAGCATTCATAGCAAATTCAAGGAAAGGTGAAATCAAGTAAGGTCACAAAGGCTACTAATTGACTCCTTTGTGGCTAAGCACTTGCAGAGCCATCTATGTGCAGAGACATTTCATTTCATTAAAAAAAAAAAAAAAAAAAAAAAAAAAAATTGTAATAATGTACTATGTGTTATGTGTTAATTATGATTTAGAATGAAAACAATAGTAATAGCTGATTGCATGAGATTAGGAAAATAAAATTTTGGTTGATTTTTACTGGTGATAGTGCTATAAAAGTTTGAGACTTGTTAGTCATCATATATTTGCATTTCAGGTGCTCAGAAAGAAATAGATCGTATGATGTCACAAGATTTCACAATCGGGTCAGAAATTTCCCTTTTGCTGACCATAACCCACCACCTCTGATTGACATTGAGCCGTTATGTAAAGACATGGCGGACTGGTTGGCTGCAGACTCAAGGAATGTGGCTGTTGTACATTGTAAGGCAGGAAAGGTAAATATTATTGGATTGTTACTAATCAGATTTTTAAATTGTGCTTAATTTTTTTTACATTTTTTTTATACTGAGCATAAGTTTACAGATTAGTCACAGTTACTAGCTCCTGTGTGTATTGTTGTAGACGACCTTCTTAATATATATATATATATATATATTTATATATACATACATACGTACATAAATATATATATATATAATACATACTATACATAATATACATATCATATTAATACATAAATATATAATATCATATATATATATATATATATATATATATATATATATATATATATATATATATATATATGTATAATATTTATTATATATATTATTCTTATATGTCTTTAATTTATATATTTGTCATATGATATCATATTATATTTAATAAATAAACATAATATTTATATTTATTATGCATATAAAAAGATACTATTATTATTTGCATATCATATATATGCTCTATCCTTACTTCTTCCATACTTATGCAAGAACTTACTGATTTTATGATAATTTTACATATGAAAGTAAGATACAATTTTAATATATTTATATCTATAAATGTATGTTTGCATATATATTAAAATTTTGTATTGACATCTCAAATAGTCATATATACGATACATATATCTTACTTAAAACATATTTCCATAGATAGCTATGAGCAAGAATGTAACTTTATTTATTAATATACCTATAAAGATATTACTATATGAAACTAGTCAACTAAACTATTAATTAATAATCAATAGATGCATAGGTAACTTATAATACATATCATAGTAAATTGATTAGTACATATTTTTATGCTTTTATATTATAATATATTTTTAGCATTGTCTATTAAGAAATTCTATACATAATTCAACATATCGTAATGAAATTATCATTCATATGACATGTATCATTACATACTACATATAATATATACTATATTTACATATAATACAAAGTGATTAATGATCTTTTTTAGACAAAACTCTTATACTCTATACCTATATAATGTTTATTTCTATTATACAACATATCATACTCATACTTTATATTTTATGCACTTAGAGGGTTAGTTTTCAGTACTGGTAATATATTGTATACTTACCAATACATTACATGACTATACAAGCAAGCTATACAAAAATGTAATGATACATTTTATTTTACATAATAGTATTAGATTCATATGATTTGATAATAAATAATATTTTACTCATTATCTAATGTGAATGACATATAGTGAAAAAGTAAGAATACATACTGAATGAAATCATTTTCTCTGAGATTTAGTATCTACACAGTTGAATTTGCAATAAAATTAAATGTTCTATTTACTACTATGAAAAAAATGACTGAGTTATATTGTTCAACTGAAAATAATTTATATGATTATAGATATGATTTTTGAGAAGAGTGTGCATATTTTGCAAATTCTATGGTGTATCTTATTGCATAAAATGTGTGATTATTTTCCAGATCAAGTAATTTATAGATTTCTAATTTTCCTTTCTTAAATTTATTGTTTATATTTTACATACTTTTAGAATTTCTTGGTAAAAAGTATAACATAGATAATATTTATGATTCTAAGTGCAAATCATGTTGTTACAGAATTTCGATATGTAAAAAAACTCTATGATTGCTTTTTTCTTAGCATACATCTTAAATATTCATATGTGTACTTATGCAAATAAGAAAATATATCTTTAATTTATATACATGGCAGTTTTCTGTGGCAGTGATGAAATGACAACCATTTTAGAGTTTCAATCGAATCAGCAAGATAGTCATCTTGTTTTATATGATGAATACATACTGATTGATAAAATATGTCTGGTTGAAAGAATAGTTGTCTCATATAGAAACAGAAAGCAAGAAGTTGAATTTTAGCAAGTAGAATTGATCAATAGTCTATTTTTACACTTAGTAGAAATAGATATATGAGCTTACCCTTAGTATCACAACAACTATATTTTGTTTTATCTACCACATCAATCAATCTTTTTTATTCAGTGAACATCTGCATTATTATTTCAAATCACATGGAATAAGTCATGTAATATTTCAATGCATAAAAATGTGAATTTTTTTCATTGATTCAAGTCATATGTTATTATCTATTTATATGAAGAAATACTTATTTTTGTATCTGGATTTTTATACTTATTTAAAAAATTAGCAGTTGCAATGTATTTAGAAAAAGAAAAATTTTCAAATAATAAAATATAGTTTAATTCCATATTTTTACTACAGTTTCAAACTGAAATAATTGTATTTTAATGATCATTTTTTTTTACATGTCTTATTAATCTAATTTGAATCAATTTTAATGAAGAAAATGATACCAGTAATTTGAATGATTCATTATTAAAATAATTTGCATTGTATTGGCGTATACACAAATGCTTAAAGTATTTCATTCAAGGCTGGTAGTTCACAGTGGCTTACTCTTCAGCTGCAAATAAGAAAGAAAAAGTATCACTGTATGAAGAGAGTGTGGACCTAAGGCATCAGAACTAGGAACAAGAGAAATTGAAGATATAGATGGTAGTTAGTGTGAATTAGTCTAATTTCAGGAAGTATGGTTATTGAATCTAATGAGCTTGTGAGTTAAATAAGATTGTCATTTTTGTTTTCACGTCAACTAAATGTAAATATCTTATCATATCATACTTTCAACATATCATCATACTTTCTCAACATTAACAGTCTCAGCATTTCATACTCACACTACAAGCTTTAAATAATGCCCATAAACTCCATCTCATACAACATAAATTAAAAGATTTCATTTCATCTTTGACTATTTCACTTGAATTTACCATATCATAGAAAGAAATTGTTTTATGACGTATTTTTATCTATATTTCAAAATAAAGAATTGAATTTTATTTTTTTTTTTGCAAAGTAAAGATGATTTTTTAAGTATATAAATTATAGATTCTATTTAGAGAGGTTAAATATATTTATTTGCAATTATAATTTATGAAAAATTTTGATTTCAATAATAAAATATATCTACTATCACATCAATCCTATCAAAAAAAAATAATAATTTTCTCAGATTCGTTTGATAATAAAAAGGTCTACTGATATTTTTAAAGTGCATAAGAGTAAAAACTAAAGATTTAATTTTTTTTCACACATTATTTCTTATACTAATAATACATTTTTCTACTCGACATTACACTTATATTCATATAACTAATTATATAACAAAATAATATTCAATAGCAATAAAACTATCAATAATAAAGTATACACATATAATAAATATTATTATATATATATATCATATATAATATATATATAATATATATATATATTAATATATAATATATTATATATATGCATTATATATTTATGTATAATATATATTATATTATCATAATATTTATATCGTACTACATAAATTATATTTTATAATATTAATATATACATATATATATATATAAATAAATACATAATACATAATAATAATAATATATAATATATATATAATACATACATATATAATACATAATATATAATAATAATATATCATACATTACATAATTGTTATAATATTAACATTATGATATAATATATATATATATATATATATATA
The DNA here is from genome assembly GCF_015228065.2 of Penaeus monodon. Classification (NCBI taxonomy): domain Eukaryota; kingdom Metazoa; phylum Arthropoda; class Malacostraca; order Decapoda; family Penaeidae; genus Penaeus; species Penaeus monodon. The sequence goes on along the minus strand of NC_051388.1, from coordinate 49,633,171 downwards.
TCATATATATTTTATATATATATATATATAATATATAATATATATGTATATATCTATATTACATATATTATGTATATATATATAATATATATTATATATATAATATTATATATATATATATATATATATATATATATATATTATATATATATATATATATATATATATAATATATATATATATACATATATAATATATAATATAATATTAATATATAATATATATATATATATATATATATATATATATATAATTATATATATTTTTATATATATATATATAATATGTATACATATAAATATAAATAAATACACATATATGTATATATACATATACATTCATATATACATTCTTATATATATATACATATATATACATACATATATATACATTCTTGTATACATTCTTAATATACAAATATACATATATACTTATATATATATACATATTATGTAAATTATTTATTTTAGTACTACCTTTTTTGGGTGATAACAGTTTAAAGATTTAATTTTTAAAATAGATTTTCAGTATATTAGGTCAATATATATTTATATATTTTTATAAATCATCAGCAATAATTATTTTTTGCTTCAACTTACTTCTTGCATGCATTTTTCATTAACTTTCCACTTGTATGAAAGATGATGTAATATGTGATACATATATACTAATATATAGATTTTCTCTCTCTTAACAGGACAAGCTGTTCAGTGCTTGGCTAAATACGCACTTTATATTTGAAGAAGGAAAGAAAGTAACCAATGGGTGTCAGATAACAGCATCAGACCAAAATAATCACAACAACACTTGCAACACACAAAATAGACACAGGTAAGGAAGTTTATATGTTTATATTTAGACTTTTTTCTTTATAAATTGAACTATGTACTATTGAAAGGTAGCCAAAGTCCTGAAAACCGTTTTAGTAATTCATTTTGATCTCAATATATATATATATATATATGCTTGTGTATGGTAGAGATTGGATACAATGCCAAAGAACGTTTTCTCATAGTTTAAGTTACTTTTTTGGTCAAGTTAATTTGTGTAATCAAGACAATTGTAATTAGATTATAGATATTTATTTGTTTTATATTTCCTTGGGTAATTGGATGTGCTAAGGTTTCAATATCACTTACGCCTAAGACTTACATATTAAAGTCTTTGTATAGGAATAAACTCCTATATCTGTAGTTACATTATATCTCATTCCAAATACAATTAGATATTTACAGGTGCTTACATTTTTTGGATATAAATAGATATGATTAGATGTTGAAAAAAATAAGTATACAGAAATTTATTTGTGAATATTTACACATCATACATGTTGTACATATCTTTTGATATATTCTGATTTTCATATTGTTGATTGCCTTAACCATAAATACTGTTTAATCAGATATTATGTACAAATTAACTGTATCTTTGGAGCTATTAATCCATTTCTGCAAGTAGTGATCAATTGAAGTATTTTGCATACTTTAGCAATTATAATGCAGTTGTAATGTATGAACTTTTTGTCTACATTATTATGTTATTTTCTGTTAGATGATAGAGATCTGGCAGAGAAGTAGGAAGCCAGAATAGTTTACTAACTACTGATTGGCTGACTGATGGACCTGACTGACCAAAACTTGCTCACTCACTCACTCACTCACTCACTCACTCACTCACTCACTCACTCACTCACTCACTCACTCACTCACTCACTCACTCACTCACTCACTCACTCACTCACTCACTCACTCACTCACTCACTCACTCTCTCATTCTCTCCCCCTCCCCCTCTCCCTCCCCTCTCCCCTTCCTCCTCCCTCCCTCCCTCCTCCTCCCTCCTCCCTCCTCCTTCCTCCATCCCTCCCTCACTCCCTTTCTCCCTCCCTCCTCCCTCCTCCCTCCCCCTCTCCCTCTTCTCCCTCTCTCCCTCTCTCTCTCCCTCCCCCTCTCTCCCACTCACTTTCCCTCAATCCCTCCCTCTTCCCCTTCTTTCTTCTCCTTGCCTCCTCCATTTCTGATCATTTTTCCCTCATCTCTTTATTCTTTCTCTTTCTCCCTTACATACATGAGTAATAAAAAAAAAAAAAAAAAAAAAAAAAAAATATATATAATATATATATATATATTTTATATATATATATATATATATATATATATATATATCTATATATATATATATATATCTGTCTAAATATATATATAACAAAGACAAGTAACATCAGGTGGAGCACATAATGACTGTACTTTAATTGATTTGATTTCTTTTGTGAAAAAAATTAAAATTTACATAAATATTTTGCAGCTTCTGAATGAACTTCAGCAATATTTTTAACCCTTCTCATTATATTAATGACTTTCCCCTCAATTACCTCGTCCTCTGTTGAACGTTTTATTGAGTAGCATTCTTGGTCTGCACTTGCTCTTGCTAATGGGAGGGAGATGTCTAGGAAGATGTAAAGGAATGACAAAAGCATGCTGTGGATTGTTCACATGTACACCCACCACTCCTGGCAGGTTGCTTTTATGATTAGTAGATGTGCACTTGTTTTATGTACTCCAGTGTTTCCTCTTTTTACACTGTTGTTTGAATAACTGAGGCTGTAGAATTGAGGGGAAATATGTAATTAGTCATTGTCTCTTTAAGTGCACAGATAGAAGGTACTCTACAGTCTTTTGCCAGAAAAAAAAATCAAATTGGAGTAACATGTATTCACTTAAAAGTCTTATATGAACCTTTAATGTTCTTACGTGATTAGTTATCAGCTTTTAAGGTTGCTTAAATTGTTTGTTTAGAAAGTAATATAATGATTCTTGTAAATTATGATTTGACATATCTGTTACGCATTTTTTGATCAAAGGTTAATAGTTAAGGAATATGTATGGAACACTGAATATCTAAATGAAGAGAAATGTGTTTGATTTGGTTGAAAGTTAGAAAATAATAATATATATATATATATATATATATATATATATATATATATATGTATTATATATATATGTATATATATATATTATATATTATATGTATATATATATATATATTATATATATATAGTATATATATAATAGTATATATATAATAATATATATATATTATATTAATATATATATATATTATATATATATACTATATATAGTACTACATATATTATATATATATATATATATATATATATATATATATATATATATATATATATATATATATATATATATATATATATATTAATATATTATATTATATAGTATATATATGATATATAGTATATATATATATATATTCATAATATATATGATAGTATATACATATGTATATATATATATATATATTATTATATTTATTTATATATATATATATATATATTATTTATTATATATTATATATATATTATATATTATATTATATTATTATATAATTATTATATATATATATGTATATATATTATATATATATATGTATATATATTATATATGATATAATATATATATTATATATATAATATATGTATATATATATATATAATTATTATATATATATATATATTATATATTAATATATTATTATATATATTATATATTATATATATATTATATATATATATATATATATATTATATATTATATATATTTATATATATTATATATATGTATAATATGTATATATATATATATATGTATATATATATATATAATGTATATGTATATATATATGTATATGTATGTATGTGTGTCTATATGCTCACAAATGATCAAGAAATATAAATTTTATAATTAATGGAATCTAAAAAAAATACCATGAAAATTTATAATTTTCAGAATATCAGATACAGCAGAGGAAAGATTGACATTCTAAGATTTGTTTCTGTGTCTAGTAATATTCATTTATAATAGTCATTCAGTTAAGGAATGTCTCATAAGTAAAATGCTAGATGTTGATTTGTGTTTCAGGTAGATACAGAGAACCTTTTGGTGTAATCTATGGGTATTTTTCAGTCATCATGCCTATAGAAGTACATATGGCACTATAATATAGATTGCCTTACATTGATGGACTTTTGTTTAAGCATTACTTGCTCTAATTGCCTGTATATCACACATCACAGAGCATGCTTATGAGGCAGAGCGGGCTTTTTGGACAGGTCTGCGTGATAACCACTCTGATGTTATTTAGTTTCATAAGCAGGATAGAGCATTGATATGTGGAAGATTCATGTCCACTTTTGATATTGTGTATTGTACACTTGAAGTGCAGTGACATTGTTTTATCTGTTACTATACTCTAATTAATTTTCCACCCAAATTCAAGCTTTCACCAAATGCATACCCACATCCACACCCACACCCACAATCAAGCCAAAACCTAAACCCACACCCACAATCGAACCCAAGCCTACACTTAGATCAACAATCCACATTCACACTCACACCCATACCCATACCCATACCCATACCCATACCCATACCCATACCCATACCCATACCCATACCCATACCCATACCCATACCCATACCCATACCTACACCCACACCCATATTCACACTTATATCCACACCTATATTTACACCTATATCCACACCCACACCCATATCTACAACCATATCCACACCCACAACCATACTCATCCACACCTCCAGCCATTCCTGTACCCACCTTGCCACACGAAAGTAGTATACCAAAAGCAACTCTGTGTGCCATTATCCATATTGCAGAGAGACCAATATGCACAAGATATTGCTTATGCAAAACTAGAATATTCTATGAAGTGTAGTGTCAGCAGGAGTTTTAAGGGAGCCGTGTCTTTCCCCAAATCTTGAGATTGGCCTTGGAGATCTCAGATTAGGTGGTATGACAAGAATCATGGAGATCATTGTTTTGCTGATGGAAACAGAGAATTTTGATTTGATACTTTAGCTTAGTCTTTCATTAACATTTTGTTCTGATCTATTTTAGAGTTTGCAGTTGTCAGTGAGTGAGTGTGCATAACTTGACAGGCAATAAAAGTGTAATTATATTTTTATCAAGGGGATGTTGAGAAAGGAGACAGTGTGTATGATGTCTAAATGGCCTCTTCTCTGATAATTTTACAGTTTCTAAATAGTTATCAAATAGTTAAGCTTTGACATTTGCCTTTGAGTCTTTTTGAAGTCACCTCACATTTTCATACATCCATCCTCACCATAATGAAGAAAGGATCATATCATTAAAGGGGATTCTCCCCCCTATTGCAACTCTTGATTGAACCAGACATACCTATTTCTCCAGGTATTGGTAACCTTTTATTTATGCAGATCTTTTCATTATAGCATGCCTCATAGGGCATACCCATATGATGCACTAGATACCTGTACTCAAGCATCTGGAAAACTACTGTGCATGGTACAGCCATACATGTATCAAACATGCAAACATATTCACACACACACGCACACATACACGCACACACACGCACACGCACACACACACACACGCACACACACACACACACACACACACACACACACACACACACACACACACACACACACACACACACACACACACACACAAATTCTCTCTCTCTCTTCTCTCTCTCTCTCTCTCTCTCTCTCTTCTCTCTCTTCTCTCTCTCTCTCTTCCTCACTCACTCACACTCACTCACTCACTCACTCACTCACTCACTCACACACACACACACACACACACACACACACACACACACACACACACACACACACACACACACACACACACACACACACACACACACACACACACACCTATATGCATACAATGTTGAAGTATGCAGTATGTCCATGTATGTGTTATGGGCAGTAATATTCCCTTACACATGCATAAAGGAAGTTATTAGGCAAGTATTTGTTGGTCTGTGCAGAAGCAATAGTTTTCGCGTGGCGAAGCATGACAACTATAGGCGCAAGAGACGTGAGTCTGGTGATGTGAGGGCGCTCCCTGGAGGCCTCGGTTGTGGTGGTGGGGGCAGACAAGACTCATGTGAGAATGAGAGGCACATTCGAGGGGAGGTTGAGAGCAAGAGCCTTCCCACAGGCCATCTTACCCATCTTACTGATGAGGAGTGGACCCCTATTGGCAATCTCAGTCCCCCTCCACATCCCCGCCAGCAAAGTCGCCACCGCCGTCGCCACCACACCCAGCACCTCCCGTAAGGATGCTGACCCTCTCATGTGGTGTTTTTAACTGAACCCCATTTCCCATAAAACTAGATAATTAGAAAATATCTATGTCCTGTTCCAAACCCATACACTTCCAGGAGCCCATTCTTGAAAAAAATCCTTTCTTCAAATTAATGGTAATGTTTTATGGGACTGAGTTTTTTGTACTAAAAATTGTACATAAGCCTGATG